>NC_140998.1:108727059-108800810 GCF_052327205.1 Somniosus microcephalus | reverse complement strand
AATAGAATTATTTTATGGCAATTAAATACAAAGTTACTGAACTACATTACAATAAAAGTACGAAAGTATTACCTGAAATGATAAGCTATGGCCCAGATTTTGCTGAAAACATAACTGTGTCTGAATGATGCATGCCGTTATCAATGCGCAAATTAGCCAGCAACTTGTTGTGAGGAAGAGATACCCCATGAATTGTGAATTGCCACAAGTTGCTGGACAATTTGCACCGCTCCATCGTTAGCTTCACAAAAACGGCATCTCGTGTTTAACCTCCCTGTGATTTTCATGAAGCTGCATTTGCACATTAATTGCCCATTAAACTCGCCACAGAAAGTTATGTCTAATAATTAACAATGTAAGTACCCTTTCAACGACATCATAATTGTTAATGACTGCCAATTAACCTCTCTTGCCCAATTATAAATGAGGTCAGGCAGCGTTAGTGGAGAGAGAAACAGACTTAACGTTTCAGGTCAGCGACCTTTTCCTTAGTGTCCCTTTTTTCTCTCAATCCAATCTATCTCTCTCTCTTTCTCTTTCTGCACCTGATTTGACATTGAATTCACCTACTATGATTCACCCTCCTTCTCAGTCCTCCCTCTGCTTATTTCTCCATCCTTTAATCTCATTGATTAAGGAGATACACTGTTTGTCCCGTCATTCGCCAAGGTCCCAGATGCCCTTGCTGCACCGTTATCAGCTTGCACTTCCAACAACTTTATGGACATAATTTATAAAAACTTAAACGTACACAAACAAGCCTAACAAACAGGACATGTCGTGAGATGCCCCGCTGCAACAAAATCTGGGCCTTTATTTTCTCAAACACATGCACATTAGTTCAGTATTAACCTGCACTTGCCAGTAGATGGAGCAATGATACTACAGAGATTTTATTTCCTTCTACACAACTAAGTATGTAAAGACACGTTGAGGCATTTTTAACTGCTGTAAGGTAATTTCTTGGTAGCAGTACTACTTACCGTTGTATAAAATACATATTTGAATTATAGAAATTATCTTGGAGCTTACTTGTGAAATGTTTTACTTAATAGGTTAAACAAAGTGGGTGGTTGAGATATAATTAGCATGTGGTTTAAAAACTGACATTTCTAAAATAACCATTGCCTACTAATATAAACAATTATAGACTCATAGAATGGTTACAGCACAGAAGGAGGCCATTCGACCCGTCGAGCCCGTGTCGGCTCTCCAAGAACATTTCATCTAGTCTCTCTCCCCTGCCCTTTCCCCGTACCCCTGCAAATTTTTTTCCTTCAGGTACTTATTGAATTCCCTTTTGAAAGTCACGATTGAGTCTGCCTCCACCACCCTCTCAGGCAGTGCATTCCAGATCCTAACTACTCGCTGAGTAAAAAAGCTTTTTCTCATGTTGCCTTTGGTTCTTTTGCTAATCACCTTGAATCTGTGTCCTCTGGTTCTCAACCCTTCCGCCAATGGGAACAGTTTCTCTCTACCTACTCTGTCTAGCCCCTCATGATTTTGAACACCTCTATCAAATCTCCTCTCGACCTTCTCTGCTCTAAGAAGAACAACCCCAGCTTCTCCAGTCTATCCACGTAACTGAAGTCCCTCATCCTTGGAATCATTCTTGTAAATCTTTTCTGCACTCTCTCTAAGGCCTTCACATCCTTCCTAAAGTGCAGTGCCCAGAATTAGACACAATACTCCAGTTGAGGCCGAACCAGTGTTTTATAAAGGTTCACCATAACTTCCTTGCTTTTGTACTCTATGCCTCTGTTTATGAAGCCCAGGATCCCGTACGTTTTTTTAACTGCTTTCTCAACCTGCCCTGCCACCTTCAACGATTTGTGCACATTTACCCCCAGGTCTCTCTGTTCATGCACCCCCTTTAAAATAGTACCCATTAGTTTATATTCCTCTCAAGTACTTTCTACCAAAATGTATCACTTTGCATTTTTCTGCATTAAATTTCATCTGCCATGTGTCCGCCCATTCCACCAGCCTGTCTATGTCTTCATGAAGTCTATCACTCGCCTCCTCACTGTTCACTATACTTAATCCAGAGTATGTTTGCTGCAATAAGGAACTGTAGGCTGGCTAGAACACAAGAACACAGAGTAGGCCATACAGCCTATCGAGCCTGCCTCACCATTCAATAAGATCATGGCTGAACTTCTACATCAACTCCACTTTCCCACCCTATCCCCATATCCCTTGATTCCCTTAGTGCCCAAAAATTTATCAATCTCAGCCTTGAATATACTCATCGACTGAGCCTCCACAGCCCTCCAAAAGATTCACAAAGATTCACAATCCTTCATGAAGAAATTTCTCCTCATCTCAGTCCTAAATGGCAGACCACTTATCCTGAGACTATGACCCCTAGTTCTAGACTCTCCATCCGGGGGAAACAGCCTCTCAGCATCTACCCTGTCGAGCCCTCTAAGAATGTTATACGTTTCAATGAGATCACCTCTCATTCTTCTATACTCCTGAGAATATAGCCCATTCTACTCAAACTCTTCTCATAGGAGAACCCTCTCATCGCAGGAATCAATCTAGTGAACCTTCGTTGCACCCCCTCTAAGGCAAGTATATCCTTCCTTGGGTAAGGAGACCAAAACTGTGCACAGTACTCCAGGTGTGGTCTCACCAAGCGCTGTATAATTGCAGCAAGACTTCCTTACTCTTATACTGCAACCCCCTTGCAATAAAGGCAAAAGGCTAACATACCTAATTGCTTGCTTTACCTGCATGTTAACTGTCTGTGATTTGTGTATAAGGTCCCCAAATCCCTTTGAATACCAACATTTACAAGTCTCTGATCTTTCATAAAGTATTCTGCTTTTCCATTCTTCCTACCAAAGTGGATAATTTCACACTGGCCTACATTATACTCCATCTGCCATCTTCTTACCCAATCACTTAACCAGTCTATATCCCTTTGCAACCTCTGCATCCTCCTCACAGCTTACTTTCCCACCTTGCTTTGTATCATCAGCAAACTTGGATATATTACACGCTGTCCCCTCATCTAAGTCATTAAGTTTTTTTTCTATTTGTTTATGGGATGTGGGCGTCGCTGACTGCCAGAATTTATTGCCCATCCCTAGTTGCCATTGAGAAGGTGGTGGTGAGCCGCCTTGAACCGCTGCAGTCCGTGTGGTGAAGGTACTCCCACAGTGCTGTTAGGTAGAGTTTTCCAGGATTTTGACCCAGCGACGATGAAAAATCGGCGATAGGGGAACTTGGAGGTGGTGGTGTTCCCATGCGCCTGCTCCCCTTGTCCTTCTAGGTGGAAGAGGTCGCGGGTTTGGGAATGCTGCTGAAGAAACCTTGGCGAGTTGCTGCAGTGCATCTTGTAGATGGTACACACTGCAGCCACAGTACGCCAGTGGTGGAGGGAGTGAAAGTTTAAGGTGGTGGATGGGGTGCCAATCAAGCGGGCTGCTTTGTCCTGGATCTTGTCGAGCTTATTGAGTGTTGTTGCAGCTGCATTCATCCAGGCAAGTGGAGAGTATTCCATCACACTCCTTACTTGTGCCTTGTAGATGATGGAAAGGCTTTGGGGAGTCAGGTGGTGAAACACTCGCCACAGAATACCCAGCCTCTGACCTGCTCTTGTTGCCACAGTATGTGGCTGGTCCAGTTAAGTTTCTGATCCATGGTGACCCCCAGGATGTTGATGGTGGGGGATTCGGCGATGGTAATGCCGTTGAATGTCAAGGGGCGGTGGTTAGACCCTCGCTTGTTGGAGATAATCATTGCCTGGCACTTGTGTGGCGCAAATGTTACCTGCCACTTATCAGCCCAAGCCTGAATGTCGACCAGGTTTTGTTGCATGTGGGCATGGACTGCTTCATTATCTGAGGAGTTGTGAATATAGATTGTAAATAGCTGAGGCCATTTACTTTTGGTAGAAAGAATGAAGAGAGGAAATATAAACTAAAGGATACAATCTTAAAGGGGGTGCATGAACAGAGAGTCCTGGGGGTATATGTGCACAAATCGGTGAAGGTGGCAGGGCAGGTTGAGAAAGCAGTTAAAAAAACTTATGGGATCCTGGGCTTCATGAATAAAGATATAGAGTACAAAAGCGTGGAAATTATGATGAACCTGTTTAAAACACTGGTTCGGCCTGAACTGGAGTATTGTGTCCAATTTTGAGCACCGCACTTTAGGAAGGATGTGAAGGCCTTAGAGCGGGTGCGGAAAAGATTTATGAGAGTGATTCCAGGGATGAGGGACTTCAGTTACGTGGATAGACTGGAGAAGCTGGGGTTGTTCTTAGAGCAGAGAAGGTCGAGACAAGATTTGATGGAGGTGTTCAAAATCATGAGGGGTCTGGACAGAGTAGATGGAGAGAAACTGTTCCATTGGCGGAAGGGTCAAGAACCAGAGGACACAGATTTAAGGTGATTGGCAGAAGAACCAAAGGTGACGTAAGAAAAAACTTTTTTACTCAGTGAGTGGTTAGGATCTGGAATGCACTTCCTGAAAGGGTGGTGGAGGCAGATTCAATCACAACTTTCAAAAGGGAGTTGGAGAAGTACCCGAAGGAAAACAATTTGCAGGGCTACGGGGAAAGGGCGGGGGAGTGGGACTAGTTGAAGTGCTCTTGCAGAGAGCCGGCATGGGCTCGATGGGCTGAATCGCCGCCTTCCGTGTTGTAACCATTCTGTGATTCTATGACTTGCACTACATCTTCGGTCGCTTCAGAAAACTGTTACTATCAGCCACACCAGGCACGTTCTTAACTAACTAAACTATCGAATAGGTTTATTCATAGATGGCGAAGCAAACTATAACTGTGAGAAGGCAGTCTAAAAGCCAGAGGTCTGGATCCAGTTCATGAATGGACAAGCAGACATACTGCCAGACAGGATCCTTTTGAGAACAATCTTGCAGAACCTGTTGTAAAACTATTTCATAGGTGCAGATAATAGTCTGGTTCCTTGGTGCAGCAACTGGATGCAGTCCTTTGCAGTATTTACATGGACAGAACCAAACTTAAGACTTGGTAGTACAAAAATATTTCTGCTGAAGATTTCTTTTTAATCTCGACATTCTGTTATGATAATACCCTATGTACCAGAACAATGAGCTAATGTTTTACAGCCTATCTGAATAATAATCAGGAAGTGCTCTAATAGGACGTTAGCCGTTAACAACTTTGTATTAAAATATTATCTTATTAAGGATTCTTCCTCCCTTTGGAGGGTTACTGCACATATCTTGTTTCCAAAGCCAATATCTACTTTTTAATGAATGCATATAACTTATAGTTTGGGTGCGGTAATTTTAAAAACCTGGGCAAAGTACTCCATTTCTTTGTCAGTGTTTTATAAGTAAAACTCCAAGTTTACAAGTATAGGGCAAATAATGAGCAACAACACAAAGATTCAGGAGGATGTAGATTTTTTTTAAAATATAACTACCCTAATGGAGAAGATGCAGTTCAATGTGAATAATTGTAAAATAATTAGGATGGGAACATGGAACGAAAAAAGGGAGTATGTGTTGAGTGGAGCACTCCTGATTCATAAATAAAAAACCAGAAATATTGCAAAATGCTGGAAACATGCAGCGGGTCAGTCAGCATACATGAAGAGAATTATATGGTATTGCCTAGTATTTACAGCACAGGAACAGGCCATTCGGCCCAACAGCTCCCTGCTGGTGATTATGCTCCACGCAAGTCTCCACCCACCCGTCTTCATCTAACCACATCAACATATCCTTCTACTCCTTTCTCCCTCATGCTTATCTAGCTTCCCCTTAAGTGCACCTATGCTATTTGCCTCAATTCACCTTGTGGTAGTGAGTTCCACATCTAACCACTCTCTCTGGGTAGAGTTTCTTCTGAATTTTCTAATTTCACAAAAAGGGTTGAGATATAAAAATGATTGTGATACACCGGTTTAAAGCTCCCACTGTGCCTGTCAGCCAGAATTAAAATGATTAATTCATGTAGTAACAGACATGTTCCTGTAGCAGCTGCCAAAATGAAAACATTATCTTGAGTTGACACCTTGAAGCTTTAAATTAAGGTCAAGTAAATTACATCCTAGCCAGCTTGGGCAGTTTTCATTTAAGAGAAACAAAACACACATTTTCTAAAATCACCTCATCGAGTTACTTCCAACTACAGAATGCAAGTGATTGGGCTTCTTGACAAACTGATAGTGCTACCTTATGACTGCTGGGATATGCTACCTTATGACTGCTGGGATATATTATCAGAGAAAAAGTAATGACATCAACTCTTTCCTCACCTCCATTCCATTAACCCCTAAAATTGAACTGCGATTTGGTGCCTGATCACCCACTGATGAAACTCCTTTGCAAATAATCTTGGAAGATCTGTTGGCATCGAGACGTACAATTCGCTTGTGCTGCCCAACTCTTTGACATATGTTTGTAAATGCTAATATAATTCTTAAAATAAGTACAGATAGGGGAGGCCATTCAGAAAATCCTGCCAAAGAAACTTACAATCCCCCATCACAACATCTACAGAAATCAAATGGAGAAGATCTCACTGATTGTTCATCAGATTGAAGGCAGGGCCCTCTCATAACTCAGTTGGTAATTACAGTATGGAACTGAGCCATACAGACTAGGAAGTCCAATCGCTGGTCTGTGCTTTCTAAGTTCGTTGATCTCGTCCGTTAACTGCAATGAGGCACCGCACTTGATTTCAACACTCCTGAGCTAGGGAGGAAGAAATCAGGCAACCTTCCTGTGCCCAGTTGCTATCCGGTGAATGTTGGGTAACAACAGGATTGGGTTCAGCTGGTGGGCTCTTTCTTTCTCTCCACACCCCCCCCCCCCCCCCCCCCAAATAATTGTTCATGCTAACACATGAAGAATCGGTACTTGAGCGTAGTACCAGAGGTCAGCAAGTGTCTGTGTAAACTGTAGCCCTGCAAGAGTCAGCAGGAGAGGAGAGAAAACTGAACAAGTGACTTCCTTCAATCAAAAATTAGATTTGAAAAAAAAGTTGAACATTCATTTAGCTACCTTGTCAGATCAGCGACTAAATGATTTTGTGATCTCCTGTTTTAAAATTCTCATTCTGTGAACCATCCACATGTCTCTCCAAATGTTAGTTTAAAAAAAACCTGATGCTTCATTTCAATGAGCGCATTGTGCTATGGCAGATTTTTATCACTCTTATAATCCTTAATGATATTCAGGGGTCCTTTTGAAAATAAGGATCTTGGAAACTGTACATCCATTCAACACTACATCTGTAAACACTAAGATGTCACTGCAACTTTGATATCTTATGAGATTCGATAAGTGACTTCCTATCATAAGATACTTATTTCCTTTGGGAAATGAGTTGGGTAATATTATTCAACTTACCATACATATGTGATTGCAGACTTGGATCTTCAGTCTTTCAAAACTTGTCTGCTTTTTAGCAACCTTAATTAATGTCCTCTCTCAGATTTTGCATTTCTTTGGAAATAAACATACGGTTTCCATTTACTGTAGAATCATAGAAATTTACAGCGTGGAAGGAGGCCATTTTGACCCATTGTGTCCGCGCCGGCCGACAAAGAACGATCCAGCCTAATCCCACTTTCCAGCTCTTGGTCAATAGCCCTACAAGTTACGGCACTTCAAGTGTACATCCAAGTACTTTTTAAATGTGATGAGGGTTTCTTTTCTGCCTCTACCACCCTTTCAGGCAGTGAGTTCCAGACCCCCACCACCCTCTGGGTGAAGAAATTTTCCCTCAAACCTCCTCTAAACCTCCTACCAATTACTTTAAATCTATGCCCCCTGGTTGTTGACCCCTCTGCTAAGGGAAATAGGTCCTTCCTATCCACTCTATCTAGGCCCCTCATAATTTTATACACCTCAATAAGGTCTCCTCTGTTCCAAAGAAAACAAACCCAGCCTATCCAATCTTTCCTCATAGCTAAAATTCTCCAGTCCAGGCAATATTCTCGTAAATCTCCTCCGTACCCTCTCTAGTGTAATCACATCTTTCCTGTAATGTGGTGACCAGAACTGCACGCAGTACTCTAGCTATGGCCTAACTAGTATTTGATACAGTTTAAGCATAACCTCCCTGCTCTTGCCTTTATTAGCTGAGGCATAGAATACAAGTATTCCATATGCCTTCTTAACCACCTTATCTACCTGGCCTGTTACCTTCAGGGATCTGTGGACCTGCATTCCAAGGTCCCTTTGTTTCTCTACACATGTGTATTCCCTTGCCTTGTTAGCCCTCCCCAAATGCATTACCTCACACTTCTCCAGATTGAATTCCATTTGCCACTGTTCTGCCCACCTGACCAGTTCATTGATATCTTTCTGCAGCCTACAGCTTGCTTCTTCATTATCAACCACACAGCCGATTTTAGTATCATCCGTAAACTTCTTTATCAAACCCCCTACATTCAAGTCAAAATCATTGATATGTACCACAAAAAGCAAGTGACCCAGTACTGAGCCCTGCGGAACCCCACTGGAAACAGCCTTCCAGTCACACAAACACCCATCAACCATTACCCTTTGCTTCCTGCCTCTTGAGACAATTTTGGATCCAACCTGCCATTTTGCCCTGGATCCCATGGGCTTTTACTTTCGTGACAGTCTGCCATGTGGGACCTTATCAAAAGCCTTGCTAAAATCCATAACCACTACATCAAACGCACTACCCTCATAGACCCTCCGTGTTACCTCCTCAAAAAATTCAATTAAGTTAGTCAGACACGACCTTCCCTTAACAAATCCGTGCATCAAATTGCCCTTGATTAATCCGTGTCTTTCTAAATGAAGATTTATCCTGTCCCTCAGAATTTTTTCCAATACTTTTCCCACCACCAAGGTTAGGCTGACTGGCCTATAATTACTTGGTCTATCCCTTTCTCCCTTTTTAAACAAAGGTACAAAGTTAGTAGTCCTCTGGCACCACACCTGTAGCCAGAGAGGATTGGAAAATGATGGTCAGAGCCTCTGCTAATTCCTCTTTTTCTTCTCTTAACAGCATGGGATACATTTCATCTGGGCCTGGGGATTTATCCCCTTTCAAAGCTGCTAAGCCCCTTAATACTACTTCTCTCACTGTTCACTCTGAACCCTCAGGATCTCCTCGTTGAATGCCTCCCACTGTTCTGACACTGATTTACCTTTAAGTAGCGGTTTCCAGTCCACTTTGGGTAAATCCCATCTCAGCTTAGCAAAATTTGCTTTTCCCCAATTGAGAACTTTTATTCCTGGTCTATCTTTGTCCTTTTCCATAACTACCTAAATCTAACTGAATTATGATTGAAGGGATATTTACTAGTCCTAGCCCCTTTAGGGCTACTCCAGATCAAGCGTATTTCTCAGACATTCACTTTTAGCTAAAGTTTGAGAGAGCCAAATCCTAAAGATGCTTAATTGGGTCTAAAGGTCTGGGCTATCTCTCCCTAAAGGAAAGGAACAACCCGAGAATGTTACCGTCCTCCAGATAGCGCTTTTAATAAGTTTAGCTAGACTGTAACGTCCCGGATATTATGAGGGTCCAGAAAACTCCCTCAGAATTCTGTAACTCTTCAAAGAGTGTACAGAGATTGACTTCGTGAGTTATTGATACAGAAGACTTATGCGAGATAATTTTAAAAATATATATAGAGATTTATTAAAGAATCGACATACAATTTACAGTTGGTGAATCAGTCAATCGCAACGTTAACAGTTCTAAAGAGAGAAAAAATACTATCTTATTATTAAGAGAATCTTACTTTTAAATCTTAACTTCGCTACAGTATTACAGTTCTTAAAGTTTTCTATACAGGATATCCATCAATATCAAATACCTTTGATCCCCGAAGTACAAAGAACTGGAGACCACAGAGCCGCCTCTGTGGTCAAGAATCGCTTTGTCCGATTAAAGCGAGTTTGATATCCCATTTGAAACTTCAATATTTATACCCTTTTCCAGTTGTATTTCTTTTAAGATTTTCTGCTGATGCAAGTCAATTATCCCTATTCATCTTTCTGCTGACCTCTGCAATTCTTACTGCCATATCAGCTTGTAATATTCCAGAATCTTGTCTCATCTCCAGGTGTTCTGGGTTAACCATATAAAAATATGGTCAACCCAGAACAAGTGTTCCTTATTTTGTCTCATCTTTACGAGGGCAGATGTTCCTTATCTTATGTGCCATCTTTACGAAGTTTAAATTGGAACACCTTATCCTGGGTGAACCATTGTTTTTGTTCCCAAATGTCAGCCTGTCTGAGCCATGCACCTTCTGTTTCAATAAGGTTATTTATTCAGGGTCAACAACTGTCTTATCTCAATAGCCGGAATTATTTCATAATTAGGTTTCTAAATTTCCAAACCCAGTTTGTCATGTTTTAATAAGGCCAGAATTCTTTCATAAGATCGTGTCTTTTTCTGAATAGGTTATATGGCTTATTCCTTCACATGATCACTGGCACCAAAATGCTCTCCCACTAATACCCCTTCCATCTGCCCAGTTTCATTCCCTAAAACTAAGTCCAGAACTGCTCCCTCCCTTGTTGGGCTTGATACATACTGGCTAAAAAAGTTTTCCTGAATGCATTTTGGGAAATCCGCACCCTCTATACCATTCACACTAATTTTATCCCAGTTAATATTAGGGTAGTTGAAAGCCCCTACTATTACTGCCCTACAGTTTTTGCACTTCTCAGAAATTTGCATACGTACTTGTTCTTCTATCTCCCTCTGACGGTTTCGGGGTCTATAGTACGCTCCTAGCAGTGTGGTTGCCCCTTTTTTGTTCTTCAATTCAACCCATATGGCCTCATTTGATGATGGTCCTTCTAAACTATCATCCCTCCTCACAGCTGTAATTGTTTCTTTAATCAATACTGTGACCCCCCATCCTTTTTAACCCCCTCTCTATCCCGTCTGAAAACCCTGTAACCAGGAATGTTGAGCTGCCATACCTGCCCTTAGTTAGTTAGAGCAAAGCATTTGTTAGATTTTCACCTTTTTATCTTTTAAAATTCTGGCAATGATTTATGAAGCCATAATATTCATGCTTTCCCTACTTGACACTTGTTGCTTCCAAAATGTTTATGAACTTGCCTCCTCAAAAAGGTTTCTGCACTGGACTGTTGACCCATGATGACATAATTTCATAAGAGCATAAGAAGCGGGAGCAGACCATTCGGACCCTTGAGCCTGCTCCGCCATTTAATGAGATCATGACTGATCCGATTTTGGCTTCAAGACTACTTTCCTGCCTGTTCCCCCCCCCCCCCCCATAACCCTTGACTGTCCTGTTGCTCAAAAATCTGTCTATCTCAACCTTGAATATATTCAATGACTCCGCTTCCACAGCTCTCTGGGGTTAAGAATTTCAAAGATTCTCAACCCTTTAAGAGAGGAAATTCCTCCTCCATCTCAGTCTTAAATGGGCGACTCCTTATTCTGAGACTATGCCCCCTCGTTCTAGATTCCCCCATGAGGGGAAACATCCTCTCAGCATCTACCCTGTCCAACCCCCTCAGAATCTTATATGTTTCAATAAGATCACCTCTCATTCTTCTAAACCCCAACCTGCTCAACCTTTCCTCATAAGGAACCAACCTAGTGAACCTTCTCTGAACTGCCTCCAATGCAAGTATATCCCTCCTTAAGTAAGGGGACCAAAACTGTACGCAGTACTCCAGGTGTGGTCTCACTAGCGCCCTGTAGTTGAAGCAAGACTTCCCTACTTTTATACTCTATCCCCCTTGAAATAAAGGCCAATATTCCATTTGCCTTCCTAATTACTTGCTGCACCTGCATATTAACTTTTTGTGTTTCATGTACGAGGACACCCAAATCCCTCTGTAGTCTTTCTCTATTTAAATAATATTTTTCTTTCTATTCTTCCTACCAAAGTGGATAACTTCACACTTTCCCACATTATACTCCATCTGCCAGATTCTTGCCCACTGACTTAATCCCCTTGGAATGAGTGACCATAACATGGTTGAATTCCATATTCAATTAGAGGGTGAGAAGGTTGGATCTCAAACAAGCGTGCTAAGCTTGAATAAAGGAGACTATGAAGGTATGAGAGCGGAATTGAGTAGAGTGGATTGGGAAAATAGATTAAAGGGTAAGACGATACATGATCAGTGGTGTACATTTAAGGAGTTATTTTACAACTTCCAAAAAATATATATTCCACTGAGAAGAAAAGGGTGTAAAAGAAAAGGCAGCCATCCGTGGCTAAGTAAAGAAATTAAAGATAGTATCCGACTAAAAACAAGGGCATATAAGGTAGCCAAATCTAGTGGGAGGATAGAGGATTGGGAAAACTTTAAAAGACAGCAAAAAATAACAAAAAGATTGATTAAGAAAGGGAAGATAGATTCTGAAAATAAATTAGCAAAAAATATAAAAACAGATAGAGTTTTTATAGTTATATAAAAAGAAAAAGGGTGGCTAAAGTAAATGTTGGTCCCTTGGAGGATGAGACCGGGAAATTAATGGTGGGACATATGGAGATGGCAAAAACACTGAATGACTATTTTGTATCAGTCTTTACAGTAGAAGACACTAAGAATATCCCAACACTGGACAAACGGGGCTATGGGGGGGGAGGAGCTAAACACGATCAAAATCACTAAGGAAGTGGTACTCGGTAAAATAATGGGACTCAAGGCGGATAAATCACCTGGACCTGATGGCTTACATCCTAGGGTCTTGAGGGAAGTGGCGGTAGGGATTGTGGATGCATTGGTAATAATTTTCCAAAACTCCCTGGACTCAGCAAAGGTCCCGGCAGACTGGAAAACTGCTAATGTAATGCCCTTATTTAAAAAGGGCAGTAGACAGAAGGCTGGAAACTATAGACCGGTTAGCCTAACATCTGTGGTAGGTAAAATATTGGAGTCCATTATTAAGGAGACAGTAACAGGACATTTGGATAATCATAATTGAATAGGACAAAGTCAGCATGGTTTTATGAAGGGGAAGTCATGTTTGACAAATTTGCTGGAGTTCTTTGAGGAAGTAACATATAGGGTGGATAAAGGGGAACCAGTGGACGTAGTGTATTTAGACTTCCAAAAGGCATTTGACAAGGTGCCACACAAAAGATTATTGCTTAAGATAAAAAATCACGGGATTGGGGGTAATATTCTGGCATGGATAGAGGATTGGCTATCTAACAGAAGGCAGAGAGTTGGGATAAATGGTTCATTCTCGGACTGGCAATCAGTAACTAGTGGTGTTCCGCAGGGGTCAGTGCTGGGTCCCCAACTCTTTACAATCTATATTAACGATTTGGAGGAGGGGACCGAGTGTAACATATCAAAGTTTGCAGATGAGATGGGAGGGAAAGTAGTGAGTGAGGAGGACATAAAAAACCTGCAAGGGGACATAGACAGGCTAAGTAAGTGGGCAGAGATTTGGCAGATGGAATACAATACTGGAAAGTGTGAGGTTATGCACTTTGGCAGGAAAAATTGTAGAGCAAGTTATTATCTTAATGGCAAGAAACTGGAAAGTACTGAAGTACAAAGGGATCTGGGGGTCCTAGTGCACGAAACTCAAAAGGTTAGTATGCAGGTGCAGCAAGTGATTAAGAAGGCCAATGGAATGTTGGCTTTCATTGCTAGGGGGATAGAATATAAAAATAGGGAGGTATTGCTTCAGTTGTACAAGGTATTGGTGAGACCGCACCTGGAATACTGCATACAGTTTTGGTGTCCATACTTAAGAAAAGACATACTTGCTCTCGAGTCAGTACAAAGAAGGTTCACTCGGTTAATCCCGGGGATGAGGGGATGGACATATGAGGAGAGGTTGAGTAGATTGGGACTCTACTCATTGGAGTTCAGAAGAATGAGAGGCGATCTTATTGAAACATATAAGATTGTGAAGGGGTTGGATCGGGTGGATGCGGGGAGGATGTTCCCGATGATGGGTGAAACTAGAACTAGGGGGCATAGTCTTAGAATAAGGGGCTGCTCTTTCAAAACTGAGATGAGGAGGAACTACTTCACTCAGGGTGGTAGGTCCATGGAATATGCTGCCCCAAAAAGCTGTAGAAGCTACATCATTATATAAATTTAAAACAGAAATAGACAGTTTCCTAGAAGTAAAGGGTTACGGGGAGCGGGCAGGAATTTGGACATGAGTCTAGGTTCGGATCGGTCATGGCCCTGTGGGTAGCGGAGCGGGCCCAGGGGCCGTGTAGCCTGATCCTGCTCCTATTTCGTGTGTCTAATTCTGTTAGATTCAGGAGATGGTTCTGTGATAGTAGATTGGCGGTTAGGATCAGATCAGCCATGATCTTATTGAATGGCGGAGCAGGCTCGAGGGGCCGATTGGCCTACTCCTGCTCCTATATCTTATGTTAACCTATCTATATCCCTTTGCAGACTCTTTATGTCCTCCTCACAACTTGCTTTCCCACCTATCTTTCTATCATCGGCAAATTTGGCTACAATACACTCGCTTCCTTCATCCAAGTCATTAATATAGATTGAAAATAGTTGCGGCCCTAGAACTGATCCCTGTGGCACCCCATTAGTTACAGATTGCCATCCTGAAAATGACCCATTTATCCCAACTCTCTGTTTTCTGTTCGTTAGCTAATCCTCTATCCAATCTAATATATTACCCCAACACTATGAAAATTATGGTATTGATGATTAATAACCCAGAGGATTGGGCGGGAAAGGAGATGAAATATATGTTTGGTAGTCAGCTTTCAGTGAAAGTTCAGTTTTGAATTATTGAAGCATTGTACTTCTTGTGCATATAAAAGGATCCCACTTTGTATGTGTGCATCTAATTACGCTCAACTCACTTTATCCTGTCCGATTTCCAATAGTGTCAAAACCTGTATATTTTCCATAGTGGCATCTTTTTTGACTGTTCAAATTGTTTTCCAAGCTACTCCTACTCACAATTTTACACTGCTCACTCCACTAGCTAGCATGAGCCATAAGAATAGTTTGTACTAAATTCAAAGAAGGTTCCGACAAGTCTGGTTGCTCGACTTTTCATTTATATTCATTTCAACACCTGGTTTGCTAGAACTAATTTTCAGCAGAAAACTATTCAGCCTCTGCTGTCTACTGTGACGGGAGATGCATTTGATCTTTCTAGTTACAGCACTTGCATATGGGATACGTTTAATATTTTTGACAAAAGTAGTTCGATGGTAGAGGTTTGTATGGGTACACGTAAATTTGCATGTGCAGTGCTTCCAAAACAAACTTTATGGTAGGAAATTATGGTCCAGTAGTACATGATAAAATTTTATTAAGTGTATTGATAGCTTCTTAAGTGGGTCATGATTTCTTGGGGATTACATCTTAAATATCTTATTTTATATTACAGAAGGTGAACACACCATGTTTTGTTTCTTCAGCATTCTTTAGAAGAAATGAAATAAACATATTTACTTTATAACACTAGGAGAGAGACAGTCCTTACTTCATGTATCCCTGGTATAGTCTCTCAAATTAATGAGAGATTGTCGACAATTTTTGGTTTGCAAGCCAGAAATTCCAGTATATGCCAACAACAGCCAAGAAATATCAGAACTAACAATGGACAAGTGACTCCAACACCGTTTTGGCAATAATGATTTTTATAAATATTTTGAAAAGTTGCAGTCTTGATTTACTACAGATGGTCACTCTGCTTCATATGCATCATATGATGCTTGGAGTAGATTTTGCAATGTATCGGAAATCTATATTTTCATTGTTTTCAATTTAATGCAGTCTACTCCTGGATAATTTAAAACTGAATTGAATTGTCCAATAATTTAAATTAAGCAGCATAAATAACACAGCAAAGTGGAAATTTGGTGCTAAAAGAAAATGGATTCACCAGATAATTTGAATTAAGCAACTTTGAATTTTGTGTAGACTATAATAATAATTTTGGACGCAGTTTTAGTCTGAATTTGTTTCAACTTTTGGGTCTGTTGATTATTAACGTGCAACTGAGAAGCCTAGAAACATAGAACATAGAAAAATAGGAGCAGGAGTCGGCCCTTCAGCCCTTCGAGCCTGCTCCGCCATTCAATATAATCATGGATGATCCTCTATCTCAAAACCATAATCCCGCTCTCTCCCCATACCCCTCGATGCCTTTTGTGTCTAGATAATGCCTTTTGTGATTATTGTAAAAAAAAAACATCATCTGTATCCTGGCAAATATATGCCAAAGAATCTCACAAATACTTAATACACTCCTTTAACTTCTTACCAAGGAACTGTCTGGGATTTTACCTCCCAGTGTAGGTCTAGGGATGAATTATGCCTGACTCGGCTTGCTGAACTGTCTTTCACTTAGCAGTTCGGATCAAAATGAATTTAGTTTACTAAACCTAATTGGGTTACCCTTAATCTGCTGTGAGTGAATGAACATTTTCTTGCCAAATCATCCAGAAAGAAGCCAGACTACAAGTCATGCACTAAACACTATTGGTTACAAATAACAACTGGAAGTTAAAAGTTGGGCACACGCTTAATTGACATGTATAAACGTAATCAAGAGTTACCTAGCAATTGAGTAGCAAATCATTAATGGGCAGTGTTACTTTACAAAATGAGTAGCAGAGGTTACTGTAAATCAATGCTAATGGATGCTGAGTATTAACTATAGCGGTGACCAGAGTCTGAGGTTATAAATTGGTGAAATTACTTTGAGTAATTCCTTAGTTAGCTGACAAATTAACAGCTTTCCATCAATCAACATCACTAAAACAGATTATCTGGTCATTATCACATTGCTGTTTATGGGAGCTTGCTGTGTGCAAATTGGCTGCCGCGTTTCCTACATTAGAACAGTGACTACACTTCAAAAAGTACTTAATTGGCTGTAAAGTGCTTTGGGACGTCTAGTGGTCGTGAAAGGCACTATATAAATGCAACTCTGTCTTTCTTTCAGTGCCACAATATAAAGAAGTTGTATGGAATAAAAGTAATGCTGAAAATAATAATTTCGCAATTGAAATGAGAGCATAACAACAGTGTATAGAAAATGAGGGCCTTGATGTGGGTCCCAGCAGGAGCATCAGGACATTCAGCTTAGTTGTTGATCCTTAAATTATGTATTGTCTTGGGAAATTGATGTTTCTTCTTTGCTAGTGAAACATTGTTTTCCAGGGATGATGTTAGCTGTTTAAAAAAAAAAAGATTTTAAATGCACATTTCATTTTATTTTCCATTTGCTCATTATAGAATGTACAAAATCAAGATTTGGAAAAATGGTATTGATAATGACAGATCAGTAATAATATTTGAGATGGCATTTTGTACCCATTTTTAATATGTTTTGGACAGAATGAAAAACCGTGCAATGCGAGAGTATTGTACATATGTTATCAATGCTCATTGGAAGGGTATGGAGGCAGTGAGTAGTAATCTGCATAGATTTAAAAGCAATAGGTTATGTCTTACTAATGTAGAATTATTAAGGAAGACTCAATTGAATATAATTTGCTTGGATTCTCTGAAGGCAGTGTGTAAAGATCTACATATGGAACTTTCAGGGAATGTTAAAGAATTAATGGCAAGTTAGCTAGATTGAGAACTGGCTTTGTAATGGGAAGCTGATGATAATTGAAGAAATTCTGTCCATGAGTAATGACGAGTAGAGTTCCAAATGCATCTGTGATGTCTCTTGCTAGTCACATTATTCATAAACTTAATTGGAGGAAGTTGCTTCTTGTAAAATTGTAAAATTTGATGCCAACCTCTCTAATAAAGTAGCAAATATAAGGGAGATAAATAGAATGTGAAAAGATCTAGGCCAATTAAGCAGATGGGCTAATGAATCGACTGATTTTAGACACTAATTACACCACAACTGCAATGCATCAATGCTTAAAAAGTTTTGGTGTAAAATGGGAGTCGGGGGCCTGACGTGGCTCAAACAAACTAGAAGGAGATTCCTTCTGGAGTCAGATTGGGCCCTGACCCTGGATCGATACTGCAATTGCAGCTTTGGTGAAAGGCAAAACTGTTTTGAATTCATGTTGAAGCAGTAGTGTGTAGGCACTGTTGTAATGTGGGGAAATGAATAAAGAGAATACGCTTAAAACTTATCTGTGATTGTGAAGCTATTATCCACAAAGCTAAATAAATACTAGAATGCATCACAAATGCATTTGACAGTAAGTTGAAACAAGTTATTCCTACCTTAATTGTATTACAGGTGAGGCCACATTAGAATATTATGTACAGATTTTGGGCACCCTGCCTTCAAAAGGTCATTGGTGCTTTGGAGGTGGGTCAGAGAAGAGCAGCAAGAGCATTAAATTATAAGGAGATGCTCACCGAGCTAAACTTGTTTTTGTTGGAGAAAATAAGATTTAGTTCAATAAAAGTTTATTGCAGATAAGGAATTATATAATTCCATTCGCCAACAGTTTTTATTATAAAGAGCAACAGACTCTGCAACATGTTGCTGTTAAAATCCATTCTATTTGGAACTTAGTTCTTAGCCTTTGTAACTAATGATACTCTAGCTGTCTGTTTGCATTGGATCAGTACAGCTAAGAAAATTGAATGTGACATTGGAATAACCTTTTATAAAAAAAAGTGGAAAGAAAATAAATAGATTAAACATGTTTCTTAACTTCATTTACTAAGGAATTGCACAATTTTGTGATTGTTCTTGATTTTTGCATTAACCTTTAAACTGCCAATAGTCCCAGGGAAATGCCTGTCTCAAGGGCACAGTTTTGCAATTTTTAGCTTGCACATTGTGGTGCTGAAACACTAACATCACAGTAATAAGATTGTTTAAGCTTTGTAATTTGTTATGTTTTCCTCCTGGCTCCCTCCATTCATTTGAAGTGGGAGAAAATTTTTGAAAGTGGATTTTCATTTACTGAAGATTTAGAATGTAGGCTTACATGCTTATTTGTACCGACAATTAGTAGCCCGATGTGGAGGATTGACTTGATAATCCAAGTCGGTGTGATGCCATTTAGTATCCTGAGTATTGTGATAGTGAATAATGATGGATGAGCTGGGTGATTTGAATAACCTATAGAACTTGCAATAATAACAGAGGTGTAGAGAGGATTCCAATGTGATTGAAGCTATCAAATTTGACATTGGGCTGCACAAAATTACACACAAACAAGTAGAAACCTCTGATCATCTCCCTATAAACACTAGCTAGCAATTTTACAAAAAGTAATTATACTGTAGATTTCACTATAATGTGCCTGTTGTCTAGCTCACAAATACATTATTATAGGTGTGTTTATGCATACTTCTTGCTTTCAAATTTTTAAAATAATCTTTTACCTTAATGGATGTGGCTAATACTGGTTGCTTTTTTGAGTGGCATCTTTGAAGCGCAGTAGCATTTTGCCATTTGGAATGTTGAAAAATAGTCGGTCACAAATACATAATGGGACAAAGTGCATATGCTGTTCATCTTTTTAAAAAAAAAAACACATTTATTAGTCACCATATGTGAAACTGGAAAGTTAATCATTCTTCTAGCCAGCTGTAGAGTACTGTGTGGTTTGGGCTTAGATGAGAGGCTCATCACTAACTAAAGTGACCGAGCACTATTCTTAGAACTTTCTGACTGGCCATAAATCAAAATGTTTGTTTTTCCTCGCACATGTGGATTGGAGATATTGGGTATGACTTTTTGGATAAATCGTGGCTGAAAACTGAAGTGATGGTGTTTTTGAGTTGAGCAATCAGAAATGTTTGAAGTTGGGAAAAGTATAAAACTTGTTAAATCCAATACTTATTAAATGAATACAATGTAGCAGATGTGAGCAGTTGGACAGAACTGCTGATTTGTTTTTTGGGTTTAATAAGTTGCACATTTCCAATAGCAATAAGCCATGAAGCAAATATTTCCATGGACTATTGCCTACAAATGAAAGATCCAATACCTACAACTACTGCGGTGCTGGCCTGTTTCCTTCTCTCTCGGCTGATCGGTTTCCACATGATTTTACTAAGATCAGAAATAACTGGAATGTTTCCAATTCAGTTTTTTAAAACAATGTGTGTGTTGAGTAGTTAAACACTAATAGCTGAAGATCGCCTTCATACTGACATTCTGAACCTTCCCAGCTCTTATGTAAATGTGTGACAATAATGAAATGTCAAATTATTTTGAATCGAAGTTCCAGGTGGAATTTTTGATATTTAAAATGTCATCTTGATCCATCTCAGATCAAATACAGCTTAGAAAGGAATTCATTTTTTCCAGTTAGAGACCTGGCCTGTAAAATCTACTGTGACCTGTATGACAAAACCACTTTATTGCTCTTCCCTAGACCAAGAGAATCAGAATTAATGAGTTGGATACACAAGCTTATGCTTCATTTTTGTGCCTCTGTGAAGAAAGCTCAATATTCAAACATTGCCAAGAAAGTAGTGTTTTTTTCCAAGTATATGATAGATCAGTGTTATTGGTGTAAATTGTGGTTGTGTCTACAGATAAAGAATACACTCAAAATACCAATTTCAGTGCAAGTTTCTGTAAGCCAATTCCAGGTTATCGGATCATTGCTATATTTCAACAGTAATCATAGTTGCCAACAACGCTCGTCTTGAGTGTGAGCAGTCAGTGTTTTGGTCCTCCGCTGGTACTAACTGCTTCTGTGTGTTCTCTTATTCTGGGGACTTAAAAACCGTCCCCAGAAGTTTGAAGTCCCAGCTCAGAAGAGCTTGCAAATTAGTTTGTCACATCATAAGGCTGCAGACTCCATTCTTTCGCTCGTCCCTCTCCTTCAATTCAAACGCTAGCCCCTCACCAAGAGTGACTGACTCAAACGTGCTCTCTCTGCAGGAACATCCCTTCCACCAAACTCTGGGACAAAAAGAAATAAACTTTAATCCTTCTCTCCTCACCATTGATTGGTCTGTGTCTTCACTCTACATGATCTTACATTACAACAGTGACTACTTCCAAAAAGTACTTAATTGGCTGTAAAGTGCTTTGAGACATCCTGAGGTTGTGAAAAGCACTATATAAATGCAAATTCTTTTTTCTTTGATAGTCAATCATTCAACATCCACTTGTTAACAACAAATGTATTTCTTTATAATGCAATTTTCTTTCTGCACAACATTAATTGGATTGATATTTTTTGAATAATATATCATAGTACAAGGTTCTACAATCTTTGAGCAAGAAAGTTAAATAATTTATTTTAATCTGTTAAATTTAGTGTGAACAGTAAAGTGTTATTTTATTTGGTGTGAACAAGTGAATGTTCAGTCATTAAAATGTCAGGTCTAAATTAGGATTATGAAGGTTATTACATGACAGTTTTCTGTGTCTCGGGATGTACTGACACATGCAAGGTCTGTTGCAATTAAAATACTAACAGGTAAAAAATTACTTTCTGCAGGCTGGTGCGGGGAACAGGATGCATTGCAACTGCTACAAAAGATTATTTGTTTGTCACACTTCAAATGACAACCATTTGCACGATTATAAAACAATATCCTAACACAAATTGTGTAAAGGGTTTCATCCCAACTACAGTATGTGCCATAGTTATTGTAAAATTATTATAGTTGCCAACTGCTCATGATTTCAGTGAACAATCAGCATTTCTGTCTTCTATTCACACTACTTGCGCGGTGTTCCATAAATTCTGGGAATTTAAAAACCACCCAGACCACTTTGCGAATTATCTCTTCTACCCCACTGCAGGACCTGAGCACATAATCTAGTCTGGCACTTTAGTCATCTGCTGAGCTAGTGCTCTGTTATGGGAGACGCTGTCTTAAATGAGACGTTAAATGAGTCTGCTTGTTCAGGTGGACATAAAAAATTCCTTCGGCACTTTTCAAAGAAGAGCCAATATTTAGCCCTCAATCGGCACCATCAAAACAGGTTAACTGGTTGTTTATCTTATAGCTGTTTGTGGGATCTTGCTATGTGGAAATCAGGTGCTGTGTTCCCCAGTGAGTAAACTTCAAAATTAATTAATTGGCTGTGAAGTGCTTTGAGACGTTCCGGGAGCTAAAAGACAGTGTATAAATACAAGCTTTTTTTTGCCACTTACACTATCAGAAAATCATATAAGTGCCTAATCTGTACAAGAATGTAAAGGAGTTTACTACAACATAACTTTAATGACCATCATTATGCATTACTCAATCTCATGGGATGTACATAGTTTGGCCGCTACTGATTAAATTGCAGTCTTCATTATGAACCATTCAAGAACTTCATCTTGAATGAAACCAAATTAAGGAGAAATGTGCAACTGGGAGTGCTGAAATGGTAAGCAAGAAAAATGATTCATATTTGTTAGTTCTGGGATTCATAATATTTTGAAGCAGTTTAGCTAGCCAAAGTTAATAACATTTTCTCCTTTTTTTATTCCTTTGTGTTTGAATTATTTTAACTTTCAAAAATACACATTTGCTTTCTATTATAACTAATAAAAATAATTTTCTCAATGCTGAATATTAATTGATAGTCCCCACTGATCTGAACATTGCAATTTTCCATTTGAGTACAAGAGTGCCACTGCATTCTGTAAAGGATAATTTATATAATTTGGAAAAGTTACAAATATTATGACAAATAATAGAGAATTATTGATTGAGCAAGATAGGATTAGCCCCATTCATGCTGCCAACTTATTTTCTTTAAGTCTATCTGGAGAGTATTCTGTGCTTTGGAAAATAATAAATGCAGTTGTTGGCCATAGTGCACAGCCATATTTGTCTTATTTTAAGCTGTCAGTGCACTCTTAGATGTAGGTAAAATAAAGAAGCTAATTTGATTACGTATTAGTGTTAACTTGAGGTTTTGCAGATGTACATCTGGAGGTGCCACTGAACGTTTTACACCAGCATCATCAGTCTCACCCTTAATAATATAGACTGTTCTGCTTTCACATGAGTTACAATATTGACAAACAGTTACACATTGCAATTTAGTTAATAATTGCGCATGTTCATACTTGGCACACCACTGTAAAGTCAGGTGTGGTGGGTAAATCTATTTGAGGGGGTGGCTTGCACTAAATTAGAGTAACTTCTTTTGCCTCTGGGATCTGGCTCTAAATTCAGCCCAGACTCATTTTTTATTTGATTTTTATTATTTGTTATCAGGATGTGGACAGCCCACAGCAAAAAAAAAATTGCCCCAATTTGGCACTAAGTTGGCAGTTTTGGTCAGAGAAGGCCATAAAGTTAGTGGATATAGAAAATATAGAAGTTCACACAGGTCCAGCAAGGGACTTCTTCTGAGATTCGGATGAATGTACTATATTGGGATAGTAGGGAGCTTTACTCTGTATGAATCCGTAGAGATCTCCAAGTCAGTGTTACATGCATTCAAAGAAGTGCATATTTATACTTTTTTTTATCTAGAACATTGATGAGACATAATGGCCTGGATTTTCCGGGGTCTATGACTGTGTACATGGTCGTAAGAGCCCCACAAGTTCCAGGTTTCCACACGCGATGCGCATGCGCGAAAACCCGCAACTTGCAATCTGTCAAAATTCTGCTTGAAAGATTGTCCGCATGCGCAGGAAATGGACATTCGCTGGCACAGTTAGGCTATTTGCCCAACTACTGCCCAGCGAATGCCTACAGAGCTCTTACACCTGGTAAAAGCAGGTGTAAGTCCTTTTACCAGCGTAACAATTTAAATACATATTAAATTTTTTTTTTAATGATTTATACATTCAAAAACCTTTAAAATTAGTTTAGGTTATTCTTAGCCCTTTAAAAATGTTTACATTTATTTTTCAAAAATTTTAATTTTTGTTTTAAATGTTTAATTAAATTGTATTTTAATAAATTTTGAACGTGATTTATTTTTATTTAAGTGCTGTGAAAATATATTTTTTATTTGATTGCTATTATGCTTATGAGGATTCCTAACGTAAATGGAATCCCCATAAGCATAATGGGAATCCCCCTTTGTGATTGGTTGGGCCGGCCCACGTGATCACAGGGACACTTGCGAACCACATGCGCCCCGGGATACATGGGCCTTTACGCAGGTGTATGCCTGCAGTCCCAGGAGTGCAAGAGTCCGAAGGTCCGGAGGCACCAGGTAGGTGCATGCTTTTCTTGTGGTTCTGAGGCATTCGCCTACGGGAAGCCTCCGAGCACAATTTCCAGCCCAATGTTTCATTTTTTTTAATTCAAACTAATTTTGTTAGAATTTTCTCTGCACTGACAATACATTAGCACAGTAGCTCTGCAGCTGAAGTTCAAATCCAGCCCAGACTGATGGGATGAAACTCCTCTCTGCTGACTAAATGAGATGGAGAGGTCTCCACTTCATTCCTTCATAAAACTGCCCCAAATTCAGCACTAACTTGCAATCTCACTCAAAGAAGCAATGAAAATAGCTGGCGTGGGAAGAGGAAAACTTGCAGTGGTGCTGCAAGGAATACTGTCCTGTGTCTAGGGCTAAGATATACAGTCCTGTTACAGTGAAGGGAGTATTGTCCTGCAGCTATCTCTGCTATTTTACCAATTCGTGCTATGATTGTTTACTGACTGGGAACCTATTTAAGCCTGTCTAAGCTGATTTCACTTGAGAGTCTTCATCAGAATAAATCACTTTTGGTACCATCGGTCTGAGCTGGATTTAAACCCATATTCGAAATATGAAGAGAGCAATCTTCCCTCTCATTTATTATTTTTGGTGTGCGGGCCCTTTAATTGGCTGCATTGCTCATTCAAATTTTCATGCATGCACGGTTTCTCCCATATAAAAGCCGGTGAGTGGCCTGTGCGGGACCTCCAGATCGCTTAGCGGGAACATTGGAAGAGAGTTTTGCTCATTTATTGAGCTATTATTATCTATATATTGCACAAAATCCCTTGGCACACCACTGACTTCTGCACTGGTTTGTCAAACAGAGGGTATGGAGAGCACTCAACCAAGAGTGTGCTTCTCCGGGTCAATCAGCTCCCAGGCTAGTTCAAAAAGTTGCTGTCTATCCACAATGAATGGAGTTGCTCTGGGACATGGGAACTCCATGCCTGTAACTGACTTCACCAGAGCAGCTGAGAGAAAGATGACCTGAAATGGTGGGTCTCTGAGGCACGAAATTTGGTGTTTTTTTGATAACAAATGTTGTTACCCTTTGCTCCAGATAGACAGTACAGCAGTACAGTGCTTTGAATAGAATGCACTTCCCCATGACTTTTCTTCACAGTTTTAAGTAGAAGTGATTTTGCTATCCTGTTTAAATTCCTGAATTGTAGATTTTTAAAAATCTTCCCTTCTCTCCTGAAAAAAGAGAAGAATGCTGGGGTGTAGTTCCATGGGTGCTCAAATAGCGAGTCTTTATTTGCTATCAAGATAATGCCAGCAGTCTAATTGACTTTGGGGAGTATCATAGCTGATTCTGATTCAGCCCTGAGAAAACATCCAGGAATACACATATTACAGCAGAGTTTACTGAATATGGATAAGGAACAGAAATCATCAATGGACTCTCTCTTTCTCATCATGAGCCCTGGGACAGAGAAAGCAATCAAAGTATCCCTACAAATGACCTGGCTGAGATCAGCAAATTCAGCACAAACGAATTGGACTTGCGTGGCTCTATACATAGAAACATAGAAGATAGGAGCAGGAATAGGCCATTCGGCCCCTCGAGCCTGCTCCGCCATTTAATGAGATCATTGCTGATCATCCAAACTCAGTACCCTGTCCCTGCCTTCTCCCCCATATCCCTTGATCCCTTTAGCCTTAAGAAATATATCTAACTCCTTCTTGAATATATTTAATAAGTTGGCCTCCGCTGCCTTCTGTGGTAGAGAATTCCACAGGTTCACCACTCTCTGGGTGAAGAAATTCCTCCTCATCTTGGTCCTAAATGGCTTACCCCTTATTCTTAGACTGTGACCCCTAGTTCGGAACTCCCCCGCCATCGGGAACATCCTTCCTGCATCTAGTATACAACAAAGGCAATGCATTTACTCACTAAACTGTCAATGAAGCCTCCTGTTTTAGTTACAGGAAACTTTGTGTTATCCGGAGGCTAAATGTCCGGCAAGCTCGAGTCACCGGCAAAAATCAGGAACCTTTTCAACAGTCAGGCTCTGCAAAGTCTCTGTAGCTTAGCAACAGCTTCAGAGAGACGCTTCCAAGGTACGGGCCGACTGTTTAGAAGCTGTTGCTAAGCAACAGTGTTTGTTGTCAGATACAGAGATGCAAAGCTCCGTATGCTTCAACATTAACGCTGGTGTGTCCGGCAGTTTTGAGGGAACGGCAACAGCTCGGTGCCGGATAGCACAAAGTTTCCTGTACTTAGGTTTCTGAACTTAAGTACTTAACTTATGTTTTACTTACTTAAATATATATCAAATTAATTACTTGACTCCTCCAAACTTTTCTGCAGCCAAATTGTATTGCACCATCCTGATTGCTGAAAAGGATTATTTGTTCATTCTGCTGATAGGTGATTGGATGGAATGTCCGTGTTGCCAGCTCATTATGCAAATATAATCAGTGTTAAGCAACCTCCTTTCTCCTCCGGTTCACAACAACACGTTTCAAGTAAGCAAGCGACTTCATAGTGGAGTATACGGAACAGACTTTATTGATATACAGTAAAGGCGATCCGTCTTAACTGCATACAGAGTGACTTTACCGGTTTCTGTATCTTTCGAGTACACTCTGACAAACTGTTGAAAACCATGATCCTTTGTACACCATATTTTGACTACAACAAAGGAAAATGTCAAAATGACGTATCTATTTCCTAAATCCTCTGAAAACAGATTATCTATGTAAACAGTTTGCAATTGTTTACCTCAGAACCATTTCCCTTAAACGAGACTTCCTGATGTAACATATTCTAGCATCTTTGACCAATTGTTATCTATCTAATGGATACCTACTTCCTATGTTTATTACCCGAAAATTAAACATTTAACTATTCATGGGTGATGTCATCAACACTTATTCCCTTACTCGAGCACTTTACATTTCAGAAAAAAAGCAATACCTTCTCAGACACTTTTAAAAAATTTGTTTTTATGGGATGTGGGCATCGCTGGCAAGGCCAGCATTTATCGCCCATCCCTAGTTGCCCTTGAGAAGGTGGTGGTGAGCCACCTCCTTGAACCGCTGCAGTCCGTGTGGTGAAGGTACTCCCACAGTGTTGTTCGGGAGGGGGTTCCAGGCTTTTGACCCAGCGACGACGAAGGATCGGCGATATACTTCTAAGTCAGGATGGTGTGTGACTTGGAGGGGAACTTGGAGGTGGTGGTGTTCCCATGCGCCTGCTGCCCTTGTCCTTCTAGGTGGAAGAGGTCGCGGGTTTGGGAGGTGCTGCCAAAGAAGCCTTGGTGAGTTGCTGCAGTGCATCTTGTAAATGGTACACACTGCAGCCACGGTACGCCGGTGGTGGAGGGAGTGAATGTTTAAGGTGGTGGATGGGGTGCCAATCAAGCGGGCTGCTTTGTCCTGGATGGTGTCGAGCTTCTTGTGTTGTTGGAGTTGCACTCATCCAGGCAAGTGGAGAGTATTCCATCACACTCCTTACTTGTGCCTTGTAGATGGTGGAAAGGCTTTGGGGAGTCAGGAGGTGAGGCACTCGCCGCAGAATACCTAGCCTCTCTTGTTGCCACAGTATTTATGTGGCTGGTCCAGTTAAGTTACTTCAATGTCATCCTGCTTGTATCGGAAAGCCTGACAAAGCATTCCTTTTACAACACTTCCAGGAAAACTTGTTGCTTTAAGATACAAAGTAGTTTGACTGTTAAACTTTTAACTTTCATGATGTCCAACAATCAGCATAGCATCTAACACATGTATTTTCCTGCAGGATTTCCATTTGAATAGAGTGAACCTGGAAGAATCGACAGGACTAGAAAATTCTCCTGCAGGGGCGAGACCAAAGAAAAAAAATAAAAAAACCTACGACTTAACAGCTGCTGATAATTTTTGGCAAAGGCACAAAGGCAGGTAATGCATTTTAGGATTTTATTTTATTAATGCTCTCATGAGGAAATACTGCCAGAAATATTTAAATGATGCTTTACATGTAACATAATGCATGTACAATACGAATGTGTGATGTGTATATACATACATACTTACTAGGAGATCTGTGGCATTGCTCATGATGAGCTAGAGGGTTTTCTGTTTTATAACAATTGGAATGTTTGTCATATAGAGCATAATAATATTAGAGGCAGTGAGTTAGTTATTGAATAAGTCAAATTTCATTTTTTATGTATTCTGAGTTTTACTCGTGCTTTGGGGATTGAATGTCACAACTCTGTCCATTATTCTGTGAAAACGATAAATAAATGGCTTGTATATATTCCTACCTGTGTACTCTTTTTATCTGTTACCATTTTTAAAGCTGACTGTACACAATGAGATGGTATGCAAGTTGCATCAATTGGAGGTAGATATCTGGTATTTTGTAGTTTTAGCCAGGGGAGTAGTGTTTATTAGCACTTTGGTGTAGTCCTGTGCTTTGTCACTGGGGATGGTCCTGGACGTTGGTAGCATTGGGAATGTTCCTGGTTGTTTGCCCTCCTTGTGGGGAAGCATCTGACACTTCCCCCTATGACGAGGCTAAGATTGTGAGCTCACATTATGGGGAGATTTGAAGTTGTTAGCTACTTTTCACTTGAACTGTGAACTTGCATTATCTGTCATCTATTCTTGACTATGGTTATGTTATGAATCCCTGACCTCTTGTTATGCAGTCCTTTTCCAGAGGTAGCTGAATCAGTGCAGCAAGAACTGGATTCTTACAGGACCCAAGAAGATGAGGTCAAACATTTGAAGAGCATCATGGTAAGCAGGTAGTCCCACATACACTGACACCACCCCCCCCCCCCCCCCCCCCGCCGAATACGAAGCAGTCAAGCATGCAAATTCCTCTAACCAAAGCAAAACTGTATAATCAGCCAGCAGAAGATAAGACTGAAATTCATCTCGACTGTTGTCGTCCAATTTGAATGTCAAACATCCTCAGGACTCAAACCTATAACCATCTGCTTAAGATGGTATAGTTATATGCACCTTATCAGCAAGACCTCTTTCCCCCTACTCCTCTGGCACCCTCTCCTTTGAGTGCTTCACTCTGTTTCACCCCTCATACCTCTTCTTTAAAATCCTGTCTACCGACATAACATAAGAATATAAGAAATAGGAGCAGGAGTAGGCCATACAGCCCCATGATACTGCTCCGACATTCAATAAGATCATGGCTGATCTTCGACCTCAACACCACTTTCTGCCCCAATCCCCATATCCCTTGAAATCCATAGAGTCCAAAAATCTATCGAACTCAGCCTAGATTATACTCAACGACTAAGCATTCACAGCCCTCTGGGGTAGAGAATTCCAAAGATTCACAACCCTCTGAGTGAAGAAATTTCTCCTCAGCCTGTCAAGCCCCACTCTGCGTTTCTCCTCGATATCTTTCCTTCTTTCTTCCCCCAGCCTCTGAACCAAGCAACACCTCACCCTAGGTGATTTAAATTTCTATCTCCGGTCACCTTGTTTTCTTATATCCGAATTCACTGCCATCCTTCTACTCTTGACACCTCCCTAAGTGTAAACAAGCCTACCCCCAAGGTAAGGAAGAAGGGTAGAATAAACGATCAGGGAACAGATACAGTTATAGAACATAAGTATAAAATAACTGTTAAAAATAAAGTGAGAAGAGCGATTAATAAAAACAAATTAAATCGCCTGTACAGCAATGTGCACAGCATTCAAAACAAAACAGGGGAACTGGAGGCAATAATTGTAGTGAAGAACCATATGTAGTATGAATAACTGAAGTATGGCTACATAAAGTACAGGACTGGCAGTTAAATATTACAGGTTATAACAATCAAAGGAGAGGGAAGGAAGAAGTGTGAGTGGGATAGCTGTACTAATTAGAGATAACAATGACCGTAGAAAAAAGGGACATAACTAACATTAAGATAGAAACAAAATCTATATGGATGGAGATAAAGGATAAGAAGGGATTGATCAAGCCAATAGGGGTATTCTACAATAGTGCAAGGGAAGTGGAGGAAGAAATATGTAAGCCTGTCTATGAAATTAGTAAAAGGCATAGAATAATAATCATGGGAGGTTTCAACTACTCTCAAAAAAAATAAAATAAATAAACTGGCAAAAAGAGTTGGTAAAGGGGAAAAGGGAATGTTTTTGGTGTGTACAGGACTCCTTTCTTACCCTGTACATAAGCTCAAAAAGAGAGGAATCACTGGATCTAGTAATGGGAAATGAACCAGAGCAGATAAGAGAAATAAGCATATGGGAACATGTAGGCAATAGCGATCACAACCTCCCTACCTAACCGCACTGTGGGCGTACCTTCACCACACGGACTGCAGCGGTTCAAGAAGGCGGCTCACTACCACCTTCTCGAGGGCATTTAGGGATGGGCAATAAATGCTAGCTTTGCCAGCGACGCCCACATCCCATAAACAAATTTTAAAAAAATAATGAGGTTTAAAATAACGATTGAGAAACACATAAGTAAGACAAAAACCAAAGTAACAGATTAGAATAAAGTTAATTTTGAGGGAATGAGAATGGAACTAGGAAATATAAACTGGAAAAAGATACTGACAAAGAGATAGAACAGCAGAGGGAGCTTCTCCATAGAAATGTAAGGATTAAAGCTTGATTGGCACTGTAGTTTACTTTTGTTGGGTGAGGGTGGTGACACAGAGAGAGACTTCTACTGATTCACAAAAACATCAGTCTCCTGAGGTGGGTAAGGGATTTTGTATACTATCTTTGTAAGTTTAAGATAAAAAATTATAAAATTCTAAGGACTAGATGCAGGAAGGCTGTTCCCGATGGCCGGGGAGTCCAGAATCAGGGGTCACAGACTAAGGATAAGGGGTAAACCATTTAGGACTGAGATGAGGAGGAATTTCTTCACCCAGAGAGTGGTGAACCTGTGGAATTCTCTACCACAGAAGACAGTTGAGGCCAATTCATTAAATATATTCAAGAAGGAGTTAGATATATTTCTTAAGGCTAAAGGGAGCAAGGGATATGGGGAGAAAGCAGGGACAGGGTACTGAATTTGGATGATCAGCCATGATCACATTGAATGGCGGAGCAGGCTCGAGGGGCCGAATAGCCTACTCCTGCTCCTATCTTCTATGTTTCTATAAAGGATATAGGGGGGTGGGAAAACAGCAAATTTGAATTTTACCTTGCTTATGAAGAAGGTAGCTTGAGAAATAAGTGCTACAATTAAAATATTTCCCCTGATGTGTCTCTTGTATTTTTTTCTTGAAAATATGATCTGAAAATAATCTCATTTTAAGGGTTCCTTATTGGAGACTGTACATAAGGCATTTCCCGAGCTTCTGTTTACTTTAATGAATCCACATTGCTACTAGAGTTCAGTAAATGTGATTCTGAAGCTCAGTGCTGACCATGTCTGTGACTCTTGTTTCACAGGGGCTGGAGGGAGAGGATGACGGTGCTATTAGCATGCTTTCTGATAATACTGCCAAACTTACATCAGCAGTCAGGTGGGTATTGACCTAAAAAGACATTGCATTCACTGACCTGTATTTTTCAGAGTTAGTATTTGTAGACCAGCTTTTTTTTAAAAATAGTATGGAGATTGTTTATTATTAAATATTCTACTCTAGCTCCATAGATCCAATTCCAAGATAGATGAAAAACATTCTAATACAGTATTAAGCAAGAATACCTTTTTGCCAGACATGTGGACTGTCTGGAGCCTCTCTGTTGATCTCAGAACAGCTCCATAAGAAACAATGGGGACCGTGAGTTTGGACCAGACTGTAGCATGTTCTGGAATCCTGTGGCTCTACGTTAGCTATATGGCCAGTTCGAAGTTTCAGCCCTGCTGTTTCCTATGGAACACAATGGCGACACACCCCGTCAGTCATGTTACGAGAGAGACTAAGCAGGGAGAGACACCAAGCAGGGAGGGAGACCCAAATGGGGAGTCTCCAGGCTGACAATAAAATTCATCTTTTAGCAAACTATTCTTATTTTTCTGTAAAATGGAAAAGCACTTCTGAACATAACATTCTCCTGCCCCCTCCCGCCCCAAACTTGTTTCCCTCTTCAGCAATGCATGGATGCTTCAGTGCTGCATTTCACACGTTACCAAAGGCAAGAAACTAAATTCAGTATCAAATTCTGGCATAAATGAGCAGACTGAGGTTTTATTGTGCTCATCAAACAATGATATTCTACAAACTGTAGAATGGAGTGTGGTAAATGTACTTCAGAATCAGAACAATGAGTGTGTAATGAATAATCAGTTCAGTTTGACGCAGTAAAATAGTTTTTTTTGTGGGTGGCACTTTCATCCAAGACATTCTATTCAGTAGTGAGAAATTTACTGGAATCTATTATCAGGAATAGAGTAAATGATCACTTGGAAAAGTAAGTTCATTTGGAAGATAGATCATGTTTAACTAGTCCCATGAACTCTCTGCCTGAAAGGATGGTAGGGGCAGAAACCCTAATCCCATTTAAAAAGTACTTGGATTTGCACCTGAAGTGCTGTAACCTACAAGACTGCGGACCATGTACTGGAAAGTGGGATTAGGCTGGATAACTCTCTTTTGGCCAGCACAGACACGATGGGCCGAATGGCAGCCTCCTGTGCCGTAAATATCTATTATGATAAATTTTAATTAGAGTTACTGAGGTGGTAGATAGAGGAGGATTGGTCAATGTTGCATTCATGGACCTTCAGAAGATATTTGGTAAATTTCTATATAAGAGATCACTAGGAAAAATTAAAGGAACAATTGGAAACAACCTTGTGGCACAAATAGGAAATTACTTGGATGGTAGAGAGCCGACAGTTGGTACGAAAAGGACACTCATTAGTAGGCAGTGACATAGGAATCAGTGTTCGGACCCAGCTTTTTACCGTGGATACAAATTACCTGGATTAGGAATAGAGAGGGTACATCAAGTCTGCAAATGATGCTAAGGAGCAATGCTCCCTTTAATTTTTTTTGGGTCCACGGCCCCTTTAAAATACCACGCTTGCGCATTTTTTCTTATTTTAGAAGTCGGTGAGCCAGCTGTGCGGGAGCTGCAGAATGCTGCGTGTCTGCACAGCTTAAAGGAAACATTGCTGAGGAGATGTAGTGAATTATGAAGTAGAACATAAAATTGTATGATGACATGGATAGATTAAGTCAGTGGGCAGAGCGATGATGGATGCTATTTAACGTAATTAATTTTTAATATAGTACACTTTGGTCCTAAGAACAAATGTGGCACACATAATTAGTTTGAGGTAACAACAGCAAAAATGAGTGTGTAAATGGAAGTGTAATGCCTCAGCCTGTACTGCAGAGAAACTCCATTGCTCTAGACAACTCTACTTCTCTTCTTCCTAAATTGCCTAGTTCTGCTATTTAACTATAAATAATATAAATTCAATGTTTATATTAAATTAAAGATGATTTATAACTTTTTAAAATGGGGACTGAATTATGTCTTGCACACCCTGCTCTATTTATTCCTCATCTTGTAACCCCACTGCTTCTGAAGACTACACTTAGATCTTGACCCCCCTGAGAGATTAACCAGTATCTGTCTTTCTAAATAAATTCTATCCTTTGTGTAACTGTCATATTCCGCCTAACCTTATAAATAGCACAATCCACTAAGAGCAAAATTTCACTGACCTAATTTAATTTCAGGCGATTTTTGCATACTTCCGGGAAAACCTGCCTTTCAAGCCACCAGTAGGAGCAACCTGGTTTCATAATTATTCCTTGGTCTCACAGCAGTGATTGTGGAATTGTTAGTTTGTATACTGGGTCTATGATACAGTTGTAATTCTGGGAAATCATGGTACTGTAATGCACTTGCATGCTTCTCACTCATTGAGAGGACAGTGGTTCTTCCTGTTGACTATACCTAATACTGGATTTTAGAATAAGCCATTCATTGCACAAGGTTTGTCTCCAAGCATACTACCTTTTCCTGCTCTTCAGTTTTGTGTGTGTGTGTACTTTGAGACATTTCTGAGACGAGAAAAGGCATTATATAAATGCAAGGCTTTCTTTTTTTTCCCCCTCTTTTTCTCTCTCTCTCCCCTCCGCAATCTACAACAACGCAGTGCAAACTTTATTGTGAAATAAATAAGTTACCTCATAGACAACTGAGAGTTCTGATAGCTGTCATTTCTACATAACCAGATAGGCTGTGAGCAGCAAACCCATGAATGGATTACGGTCAGCCTCTTTTTTTGTTTTGTTTGTATTATTTTAATAAGAACTAATACACACATTTTGTTTAAATGATGTAAATTGTATCTTGCCTCCCTTCAGAAATGCATTGCTACTATATTGAAATTCCGGTAAGAAGGGATTAAAGTTCGGCAGCACCTCCCAAACCCACGACCTCTTCCACCTAGAAGGACAAGGGCAGCAGGCGCATGGGAACACCACCACCTCCAAGTTCCCCTCCAAGTCACACACCATCCTGACTTAGAAATTTATTGCTGATCCTTCATTGTCACTGGGTCAAAATCCTGGAACTCTCTACCTAACAGCACTGTGGGAGTACCTTCACCACACGGACTGCAGCGGCTCAAGCAGGCGGCTCACCACCACCTTCTCGAGGGCAATTAGGGATGGGCAATAAATGCTGGCCTTGCCAGCGACGCCCACATCCCATAAAAACGAATTTAAAAAAATTATTTAGTAAATGCAATATTTATGAATTGCTATGGAGCTACTCTTTAAATTTCTAGATTCAAGATTTGTCTTTTTTTTACTCTGATAATTTTGTATCTATCTCCCTTAAAGCTCTCTCCCTGAACTGCTACAGAAAAAAAGACTAATTGATCTTCATACAAATGTGGCAACAGCTGTTTTGGAGCACATTAAGGTATATTTATTGCAATGTTCATTTTATAGTAATTTCACCATCAAATCCTTTTGTATAGAATAATGACATTTCTAATTCTGCCCCTGCTTGAAATGTTTCATCAGTCAGTAGTTTGCATAACCAGAATGCTTACCATCTCTGGACCTTTGCATCTAAATGGGTGAAAAGTTTCAATATAATGAAGTAAAGAGTGGATTTTCTGTAATTGCTTTACTATGAAAGATGATCCAATATTTAAATAAATTCCCCTTTAATGGATATGCAGTGTCCTGAAGTGTATAAAATTTTTATCCTCCGAAAGAATTAGATATTGGACTGTTTTCCAATTTAAGGACAACTATAGATATGCTAAGCAGAAACTGTTGAGAGTACAGTTTTATGGAGAATTGACCAGAGTGGTTTAGAACATTGTCCTTTCATCCAGGTCCTGGTTTTGAACCCAATTCAGACTATTGGAATGGAAGTCTTCCTTCTCTAATGCAATCAAGGTTCTATGTGAAATAAGCTTGGGCAGTCCTAATTCTATTTTTGCCTGTGTGTAAATTCATGGTACCAAATGGCCTATAATTTAGAACTAACTTGACAATCTCACTTCAAGAGGCTGCAGATGGCCGAATGGGGTTGTCAAATTGGTGCAATAAATTGAGGTTAAGGCATTTTGTTGAGCCAGAATACAGGGAACTTTATTGGTATCTAATTTGTACTGTAACTGCCATTGGATTGCTTGATGCTGATACAGGGTGCAAAAAGTGGAAAATACTCCATTTCCAATGCTGATATCCCCATCTTCACAAAAAATGAATAGAATTGATATATGATTGGATGATATGAATTAAATAACTACCGTGTTGCAATGCTGGTCTTAAGATGACCAACATCTTAAGTTTTTTTTTTATATTTCTCGAATTCTGGTAATAAAAAAGGAAATTTTGTTTTCATACAAAAGCAAAATACTGCAGATGCTGGAAATCTGAAATTAGAACAGAAAATACTGGAAATACTCAGCAAGTCAGGTAGCATCTGTAGAGAAAGAAACAGAGTTAACGTTTCAGGTTGATGACCTTTCGTTAGAACTGGAAAAGGTTAGAGAGATAACAGATTTTAAGCAAGTTGTGTTCGGGATAGTTTTCTACTACAATATGTCCTAGAGGCAACAAGGGGGCAAGCCATACTAGATTTAGTAATCAGTAATGAGACAGATTTAGTTAACAGCCTAACTCCGTGAACATTTATCCAATAGCGATCATAACATGATCGAGTTCAATGTAGCGTTTGAAAGGGAAAACGCGAAGCAGTTACTAAGATTCTAGATTTAAGTAAGGCCGACTTCAGCGGGATGAGGCAGCGACTGACCACAGTAAACTGGGCAAATCTGTTAATGGGTAAAACGACAGAAGATCAGTGAGAGATGTTTTTAAAAAAAAAAAAAAAAAAATTTGTGATACAGAACCAGTTTATACCCCTGAGGGGCAAGAGCTCAACTTGCCAAAAAAAAGCGCCATGGACAACTAAAGAGGTAAGGGACAACATAAAACTAAAGGAAAGGGCATGCAAAAAATAACGCAGATCCTGGTGAATGGCAAAGATACAAAGAACAGCAAAGGGTCACAAAACAGATAGAGCTACAAAAAGTATGAAAAGAAACTTGCAAGGGATATCAAAATCAATATGAAGAATTTTTACAGTTACATTAAGAAAAAGAGGGTGGTCAGAAGCAATGTTGGCCCCTTAAAAACTGAAATTGGTGATATTGTCAGTGACAATGGGGAAATGGCAGACATGTTGAATAATTACTTTGCGTCAATATTTACAGTAGAGGAAGAGGATAGCATACCGGAAATCCCAAAGAAACTAATATTGAATTGGGAACAGGGTCTCAATAAAATTAAAGCGAGTAAAATAACAGTAATGAAGAAAATAATGGCAATAAAGAGTAACAAATCCTGAGGGCCAGATGGTTTCCATCCCAGGGTTTTAAAGGAAGTAGGTGAGCACATTGCAGATGCCCTAACTATACTCTTCCAAAGTTCTCTAGATTCAGGAACCGTCCCTTTAGATCGGAAAATTGCGCATGTCACTCCGCTTTTTAAGAATGGCAAGAGAGGGAAACCAGGGATTTATACACCATTTAGTCTAACATCTGTTGTCAGGAAATTGCTAGAGTCTGTAATTAAGGATAGGGTGACTGAGCACCTCGCAAATTTTCAGTTTATCAGAGAGCCAGCATGGATTTGTGAAAGGTAGGTCATGTCTGACAAACCTGATTGAATTTTTTGAAGAGGTGACTGAAGTAGTGGACAGGGGAATGTCCATAGAAACATAGAAAAATAGGAGCAGGAGTAGGCCATTCAACCCTTTGAGCCTTCTCCGCCATTCAATATGATCATGGCTGATCCTCTATCTCATTACCATATTCCTGCTCTCCCCATATCCCTTGATGCCTTTTGTGTCTAGAAATCTATCTAATCTCCTTCTTAAATATATTCAGTGACTTGGCCTCCACAGACTTCTGTGGCAGAGAATTCCACAGGTTCACCACCCTCTGACTGAAGAAATTTCTCCTCATCTCGGTCCTAAATGTCCTACCCCGTATCCGGAGACTGTGACCCCTTGTTTTAGACCCCCCAGCCAGGGGAAACATCCTCCCTGCATCCGGTCTGTCTAGCCCTGTCAGAATTTTATACGTTTCAATGAGATTCCCTCTCACTCTTCTAACCTCTGGTGAATACAGGCCTAGTCGACCCAATCTCTCCTCTTACGACAGTCCTGCCATCCCAGGAATCAGTCTGGTGAACCTTTGCTGCACTCTCTCTATGGCAAGTATATCCTTTCTTAGGTAAGACCACCAAAACTGCACACACTACTCCAGGTGTGGTCTCACCAAGGCCCTGTATAACTGTAGTAAGACATCCTTGCTCCTGTACTCAAATCCTCTTGCAATGAAGGCCAATCTATCACCATTTAAATAATACTCTACCTTTCTGTTTTTCCTACCGAAGTGGATAACTTCACATTTATCCACGTTATATTGCATCTGCCATGTATTTGCCCACTCACTCAACTTGTCTAAATCGCCTTGAAGCCTCTTTGCATCTTCCTCACAACTCACAATCCCACCTAGTTTTGTGTCGTCAGCAAACTTGGAAATATTACATTTGGTTCCCTCATCTAAATCATTGATATATATTGTGAATAGCTGGGGCCCAAGCACTGATCCCTGCGGTACCCCACAAGTCACCACCTGCCACCCCGAAAAAGACCCATTTATTCCTACTCTCTGTTTCCTGTCTGTTAACCAATTTTCAATCCATGCCAGTATATTACCCCCAGTCCCATGTGCTTTAATTTTGCACACTAACTTCTTATGTGGGACTTTATCAAAGGCCTTCTGAAAATCCAAATACACTACATCCACTTGTTCTCCCTTATCTATTCTGCCAGACACATCCTCAAAAAAACTCCAGTAGGTTTGTCAAACACGATTTCCCTTTCAAAAATCCATGTTGACTTTGTCTAATCCTGTTGATATTTTCTAAGTGTCCTGTTATCACATCCTTTATAATAGACTCTAGCATTTCCCCTACTACTGATGTTAGGGTTACCGGTCTGTAGTTCCCTGTTTTCTATGGATGTTATTTATATGGGCTTCCAGAAGGCATTTGATAAAGTCCCACATAAGAGACTGTTATCCAAGGTAGAAGCGCATGGAATTGAGGGCAAATTATTGACCTGGTTAGGAAATTGGCTGAGCGGCAGGAGACAGAGAGTAGGGATAATGGGTAGGTACTCAAATTGGCAGGAGGTGACTAGTGGTGTCCCGTAGGGATCTGCGTTGGGGCCTCAACTATTCACAATATTTATTAATGACTTAGATGATGGCATAAAAAGTCATATATCCAAATTTGCCTATGACACAAAGATAGGTGGCATTGTAGGCAGTGTAGATGAAAGCATAACATTACAAAGGGATATTGATAGATTAAGTGAATGGGCAAAACTGTGGTAAATGGATTTCAGTGTAGGCAAAATGTGAGGTCATCCACTTTGGGCCTAAACAGGATAGAACAGGGTACTTTCTAAATGGCGAAAGGCTAAAAACAGTGGAGGTCCAAAGAGACTTGGGGGTCCAGGTACATAGGGGGAGAAACTCAGCGCCCAGGAAGGTGCGCTAACTTTTGAGAAGTTGGAAATTTAGTGCCAGGCACTAATCAATCTCGCTGCCCGCTAAATTCAGTCTCGGCGCTCAAAGAATGCAGGGGAGCACTACATCAGGCGCTAATGACGTAGGTGAGTGACTTTAGGCTCCAAGCGATAACAAATATGAGGTGTTGTGTAATCGGAAGTGAGCATTGGCACAGGCGCCTTCCAGCCATTAAAGGGGAGGGTCACTGGAGTCTGCACACCAGCCCCCAATGAGTCGGGGAGTGCAGAACGACGATATGCTGTGAGATGAAATGCAAAGTGCTTTGACGACCCGCAACACTCCGGGGACTAAGCAGCCTTTATTTGGCTGCAGATACATCCTGTGCGCTCTGCTGCTCATAACTGACCTTTGGAACGGAAGTTCTTTGAGAGCTGGGGCGCACCCCTTTAAGTAGCGCCCCGGCAGCCAGCTGGTTCACGCCTCCGCCCCCTGGCGCTGTCGGTACGAGGCGATAAGGCAGGGGCACTACTGAAGTTTGCAGATCGGGCACCCAGCGAGCGTTGCACACTTACTGACGTCACGATCTGCGTGGCGAAAGGGACCAAGGCACTAACTGTTATCACCGGCGCTATGGGGCCGGCGGATTCGCCCTGCCGCAGCGCTATTGCCTGCGCACCCGTTTAGCGCCCCCGCCAGGTGCTAACTGGGGGCGCTAACCTACTGAATTTCACCCCCCAAGATCATTAAAATGTTATGAACAGGTACAGAAAATAATCAAAAAGACTGATGGAATGCTGGCCTTTATGTCTAGAGTACAAGGGGGTAGAGGTTATGCTGCAACTATACAAAACCCTGGTCAAGCCACACCTGGAGTAATGTGAGCAGTTCTGGGCACCACACCTTAGGAAGGATAAATTGGCCTTGGAAGGAGTGCAGCGTAGGTTTACCAGAATGATAACCAGACTTCAAGGATTAAGTTACAAGGAGAGATTACACAAATTAGGGTTGTATTCCCTAGAATTTAGAGGGTTAAGGGGTAATCTGATCGAAGTTTTCAGGATATTAAGGGGAACAGATAGGGTATATTGAGAGAAACTGTTTCCACTGGTTGGGAATTCTAGGACTAGGGGGCATAGTTTAAAAATTAGAGCCAGACCTTTCAGGAGTGAAATTAGGAAACATTTCTACACACAGGGTGGTAGAAGTTTGGAATTCTCTTCCGCAAACAGGAATTGGTGCTAGATCAATTGTTAATTTTAAATCGGCGATTGATAGCTTTTTGTTAACCAAGTGTATTAAGGGATTTGGGCCATAGTTGGATATGTGGAGTTAGATTGCAGATCAGCCATGATCTCATTGAATGGAACAGGCTCGAGGGGCTGAATGGCCTACTCCTGTTCCTATGTTCCATGTGCAAGGAAAGTGGGGAGGGGAGGAAAGAACAAAAGGTAAGGTCTGTGATAGGGTGGAAGGCAGGAGTGATTAAATGACACAAGTTATGATTGTACCAATCAAAAGGAGATGGGCCATGATCGTCTGTAATCCACTTTTGGAAACAAAAATATCAGGATTCTATCATTTTCTTCTCTGTCCTCCGACTGAATGATACCTGTCAATTCCATATGTCACTCTTAACGGCTAAGCTAAGAACTAGCAAATCTCATCAGCTGATATGAGCAAGTATTGTAATTTTCTGATTGAGCTACAGGGTAATTCCAGTAAAGTGATTAATGCAACTGCAGTCTTTGGAGTACAAACAATACCCACTTTCCACATTGTCTTGGACCGTTTACTAATCTTTGTCAAAAGGAAACAAGAAATAAATCATGTTGGGATCTTGACAGCTAATTTGACTGAAAGGATTTTGGAAACATTTTGGAAATCTGGGAGATTTTGCAGCTACTTATTCCAGTTGTACTGAAAACAAAGCCTGCAGTGTGGAAATATTGTGAAAAACTTCCCATATTTCTGAAGATAGTCTTTTAAGCAGTTAACAATGGCCCAGAAATTCAGGTCGGGGGCTTCCCGCGGGTGCAAGCCCCCGACCTGCACTTAGCTACTGCGCCGGCCGTTGAGCTGTGGGCCCGCGTGGGATTCCGATCCTGGGCCTGCTCCAACTGCCGGCGCGCAGTGCTTGCGTATCCCAGGGGCGCAGTTACTTCGATGCGTCCCCTGGGATCACGTGGGCCATGGAGAGCCAATGGTAGCAGGGAATGCTTCATTCATAAGTTTGGCGGGAAGACCTGTCAAACCTACAAATACTATAAGCCCCAAAACATCACTAAATCTTCAAATAAATTTTTTTTAAATCACATTTTTAAAATAAGCTATAAATTACATGAAATAACTATTTTAAACTAATTAAAATTTTTGAAAAAAATAATTTTATTTTCTAACGGGGCTAAAAATAAACTTACCTTTCTTTAAAGTATTTAAAAATAATAAACCTGTGGAAAACATGTTTTAATTTTAATTAATTCACCCCTTACCTTGTAAAAAGCAGGCCTTGTGACTGCTTTTTACATGTCTAACTTCTGGAGACTTACCTTCCCGGGAAAACCTGCAAATTAAAACGTAAGTTCAATGCGCACGCACTGCCTCTCCTGTGCACGCGTTCCACCTCTTAACCCCTTCTCTCAGGGGAACGGAAGTGCCGGTTTCCCACGCATGCGCAGTGCATGCAGGAAACCGGCACTTCCTTTGGGCTTAAGGGTGAGCACCCCATGCGTACTCACCCGTGGAGACCCGAATTTCTGGGCCAATAAAATTGTTACTTTGAAGTCCCTGCTTTGTAAACTGTTAGACCATGATGTGAGTAGTCTGTGGAAGGAAAGAGAAATTGGCCAGGCAGGGATCTCTTAGTCTGTTTTGTTGAAGAGTTGCCTCCCCATGGTTCAAACAAGGAAAGGAACCTGCCTTGTCCGTGAAATTTTTATAGGCTGCATGATGCTCCCTTCCCAACTGAAGAATAATAGCGAGTGGATAAAGGAAGGTATTAATTTTGTGGGGGGGAGGGGGGAGTGGGGTGGTGGTGCGGTGCAAGAGCAGAAGAGAAATTGAAACAAGTAAATGAGTCCTATAATCGAGAGAGATAAAACCAGACTTAAATTCTTCTGACTTCCCAGCAGCTTATTTGTGTGATTTTTTTTAAAATCACGTGGACCAGGGAGGATGCATGGTTAGATCCCTGGTTTGTGCATAGTTAGTTGATCTCAACCGGGGCAATGGTGGGAGCATTACCATTGGCTTCAGTTTCCTTAGCTAGCGAGGGGGAAAAATAAACTGGGGTGTCCCCTCCTGATTACTATCCAGTGATCCTTACAAGAAGGTATACCTGTGTGGCTATCTGGTAAGGATTGGTTCTACCTGTTAATGAAATACTCTGTAGGCACTCGCTGTTCATGCTCCAAATTGCAAATGGCCTTGTGTGAGGTACTGAAGAGCTGCCAGTGCTTTCCCAGCTGAGTCGCTGTATGTAGGAGAGGGAAGAAAGCTTGGGAAGGAAATTATTCTGATTGTTTCTTCCACTCTTAATCATTTGTGTCCTGGGATGCCTTTGGTAACAAATCAGTGCAACAGAATGTTGTTTGTAAGAAAATCTGTTACATCATAACCCCCAAAAAATTGCAGCTCCATCTGATATAGTTTAAAGACTTGTGTACAGGCCAGGCTAAACACAATGATCTCTCTGGGTTCCCTGATGAGCACCTATTTACTTATGTAAGTTGATCTATTCATAGCCTTTTGGCACCATGCTACCATTTCTGTACCTCAATTACTTCCCTTTGATTCTATCATTTTCTGATGTCACCCTCTATTTCTGAGTAGTGGGAGTCTTTTTTTATCTTTCTGAATTTCATTGCTCTAATTTGAATCCCTTTGTACAGTATATAGATATATGTTATGGGTTATCTATCTGTGAGCAGTCACCTCAAAATATTTAAGTGCTCAGTCCACAGAAGCGGGTTGGTGCGGTTCATTTGGAACACTATGTCCTTTTACTTCTGATGCCTGTTTCAATCTAGATCAGTCTGATGGAATCAAAGCTTGCTTTCTTGCCAGCTATAAGTATCCTATGTAAAGAGTTTGGACAGATGCAGTCCAGTTCCAATTAAGCTATAGTCCACAGTACAAAACTGCATAGAGACTGACGGACTCGAGCAGAGAACTTGTGGCTGTGGGAAATGAAATGTCTAGGTAGAGGAATTAGGGTTGCATTACAGAGGTTGGATTCCAGCTGCAGTCTTCTTTGTATGTTCTTGAGTTATGTCTGACATTCTCCCGGTGAAAGTGAGGAAGATTTCAGTTTAGACAGGATGTTTAATTTTCTGTAACATTTTGGGCTAAAACTTTTGGATAGGAATAAAAACATTTCACACATCAATGCTAAATTCATAGATGCTTTGAACTTTTTGATGGGAATTACACTTTTGCTTCCAGTTTCCTCATCTGATGTTTATTTTTTCTGTAGTCCAAGCATTTAACCAAATGCATATGCTGTATTTGATTTTTTGAGAAAATGTCAATATCTGGTTCTGCTGCTTAATTTGTGAAGCTCCCCCTACTGGCATCATTATCACCTAAATTGCAGCTAATTTTTGTGCAAAGTTTATATGGTACGAAATTATTTTCACCTAGCTGATAAATAATGCCTTGTAGAAATTCTAATGATGCTAATGTTAATATTTTTCCCGATAGGCTCGAAAGCTAGATGTTTATTTTGAATACGAAGAAAAATTGATGAGCAAGTCCACACTGGATAAATCCCTACTGGATATGATCTCCGATCCTGATGGTAACTATTAAATTTAAAATTAAAAACTTATCTTTAAATCAGATGTAAATATGCATTCTCTGCATTTCTGCTAACATTTTAATTGATACTATATTTCAATAATACAAATATTCCCAAATTATTAACAGTAAATGGATATAGAAAAAGTTTTAGTTACATAATTCAAGAAATTTTAATTTTACTCCAGAGAGAGAAAGCGTATAGGATATATATACTTTTTATTCCACTCCCCCCATTTTATTCCCTTACTGGTTCCTTTGTCCCCAATCCTTCCAGGGCATGCACATCTTTTGAAAGGGTGAACAAGGTGCCTTCTTCTAGGTAGGCTCTTTAAGATGCATCAGAGCTCCCGTGTAGAATGTACCTATCAAATTCTTCCCTATACCTCCCTATAGCAGCATAGCTGACATTAGGAAGTCAATAGAATAAGGGAATTAACTATATCCCTCCATTCAGCAGCAGCACATGTTGGTTTTACAGTGCAGAGCACCACTGCATTGCTCAACTGACACTGGACAGAAGAGACTGGCATGTCATTCTGTGTCAAGCACTAAATAATAAACCTCATCTTTCGATTAGGCACTTCACAGCCTCCTGGACTCAACATTGAGTTCAACAATTTCAGACTATAACCCCCGCATTTTTTCAGGCGGCAGCTGTTGATGATTCTGCCATCCCCATTTGCAACATTTTCTCTCTCCTGAGTTCAATCCTAGCACAGACTGTGCCTTAAGTTCCTTCCACAACCCGCCCCCCCCCCCTGCTTTCCCTGCCTCTGCACCTGCTTAAAACCTGTTCTAGCTCCAACTTTTACCAGTTCTGACGAAGAGTCCCAGACCTGAAACGTTAACTCTTTTTCTCTCTCCGTGGATGCTGCCTGGCCTGCTGAGTGTTTCCAGCATTTTCTGTTGTTATACTAAATAATAAATACTGCAGTTGCTAATATAGTTCTGGGAGTTTACTTTGGGATTGTGAAATGCAGTAATTTTTTTACCTTCTAAATTGATTAACTACCATGGAAAGGTAGAAAAATACATAGAAAGTATGAATAGCTGAAAAGTAAAATTGCCTAAATATTTGAATCTTAATTATTATTTTAACAATTACTTCTGATGCAAAGTCAAATCCACGTGCAATATAAAAGAATTTCTGACAATGTCCCCATTGTTCTGCAGTGCTGATAAATGTTTTGCTTTCATTTTATAGGAGGTACTCCTGAAGATAAAATGAGGCTGTTTATCATTTACTACATCAGTTCACCGCAGCCACCTTCAGAGGTGAGTTGTACTTGATCATTCAGTCACAGAAAAGACTTTAATCCACTGACATTATAATGTAGAAAGACTAATTGCTGTTAGAATAATAGAAACCCTCATAATTTTGAATAACTCTTAATAGGTCTCCCCATAACCTTCTCTACTCTGTTGTACCATGGGCCCTGTTTGATTTTTCTTCTGTGACTGGATAAAAAATGTAAAACAACAGGGCCAATATTTTGGACAAGTCCCTAATTTACAAAACTCGCTATTCCACAAAATCAAGGACCTAATGTTATCAAAGTAAGAAAATAGTATATTTTCTGTGTTCATTTGAGGCTGTTTGTGAAAAGCTTACAAAATATGTTTAGTGCACACCTCTTGACTTTGAAATGTGACGACTATGCCTTTGGCCAAGTCTCTCATGCTAACTTTACTGTTTTCAGTCTAGAGGATTAATGGTAATTTTAAGAAGAACGAGCTTGCATTTAATTAGTACATTCTCACTCCCTAAAGTGCTTCACAACCAATAAATTACTTTTGCAATGCAGCCACTGTTGTTTTGAAGGGTAGCGTGGCAGCCAATTTGTGCAAGCAAAGTTCCACAAACAGTAAATTAGTTGAACAACTAGTTCATCTGTTTCTGGTGGTGTTGGTTGAGGGCTGAGTTTTGGCCACCTTGCACTTCTTCAAATATTGCTATGAGGTCTTCATATCCATCCGAACAGGGAGTCGGGACCTCGGTTTAACGTCTCATCAGAAAGACATCTCAGACAATGCAACACTCCCTCAGTACTGCACTGAAATATCGGCTTATACTATGTGCTCAAGTCCTGAAGGAGGACTTGAACCCACAACCTTCTGACTCAGAGGTGAGAGTGCTATCATTGTAACGGGAAAGCATAAGATGCTTAGCAAGATTTAAATAAAATGCCCAAGTTCAGACAAATTTCGGGCATGGAATACTTTTTTGAAAATTGGCACACTAGCCATGGAACCAGCCATGGATCTGCACATCTGTGAGAAGCCGTGTATCGCTGCTATAACCATCTTAAGGATTTTCACCTTAAAGATTCTTAGCAAGTGATTTCATGTACCTATCATGATACCATGGCTACTTTCATAAACATGCACATTAGTGTTGGACAAGATTAGCGCGATTGTAATGTCTCCAAAGATCAAATAGTTTACAGACATTAAGGGGGAAGAAATTGGGTCGCACCCCCTTTAGGGTGCTAACTTCTTTAGGGGCCCTACTTTTAGCACCTTGAAAAAGTTAGCGCCCCACCGAAAATTGAATGGTAGCGTTCCAAGCAGGAGGCGAGGCGCTACTGGAAGCGCTCCCCCACCCTCTTGGGGCGCTCCTGTTCAATATCGCGGCATTACGTGCAGCAGCGCCACGTGCGTCCGTAGTGCTGTGGTACGACAGGCCTCCTTCCCCTGATTAAAGCGGAGGGGCCTAGCACAGCATGCACCGGGGCCCTGCTGGACCACTGGGGAGCGGGGTGCCGGGCTGACCGATCGCGGCTGGCACCCCGCAGGAGGAGGCAAGAGGGGGCAGATGCTGGCAGGCGGCCCAAAACAAATGGCCGCCCGGCACCTGCCCTTTAATTTGCGCCACCGTGGCCGCAAACACTGCACCCTGACCCTATCGGACATAGCGTCCAGCGGTAGGTCAGGGGGCGCGAGTGAAGTTTGCGGCTGGGACGCTGCACACGGCAGTGATGTCATCACCGGAGGCGCAGGGTGCTACCGGCTGCCCCTGCCGCTAACCTCCCACTGAATTTTACAGGAGGCGTTAGCGGCGCCGCGCCTGGGCGCTAGGCGCTTTGGGGGTTCAAAGGCGCAAAGCAACCTCATTTTTCCCCTAATTGTCTAGGTTTAGACATGAAGAATACCCACTTGAGTGAAGTACCAAAGGGCTATCATTACTTCGCATGTAATATTATTTTCAGGAAAGATAAAGAAACAGGAGAGATAAACTTAGTAAGTGACTTTCTTTCATTCTGGTTGACAAACTAAGCAAAATACTATGCACCTATAAACACTAGCAGATGACATTGGTAAATTAGATTCCATTGAAGGATCACCAAAAGTTAACGGTATTCCTTCCATCAGGCCATTGAATTTGTAAAACAGATTGCATACGATTTCATTTGTGCGAAATGCCAAATTTATGTAGCACCAAAAATGTCCACTTGCAGCTAATATAGAATGTATATTTAAAAATAATAAGAACATAAGCAGGAGTAGGCCAAGACCAATCGGCCCCTCGAGGCTGCTCCGCCATTCAATAAGATCATGGCTGATCCAATCTTGGCCTCTACACCACTTTCCCGCGCTCTCCCCATACCCCTTGACTCCCTTGTTGTTCGAATGCCTGTCAATCTCCGCCTTGAATATATTCAGTGACTCCGCCTCCACAGCTCTCTGGGGTAGAGAATTCCAAAGATTCACGACTCTGAGAAGAAATTCCTCCTCATCTCTGTCTTAAATGGGCGACCCCTTATTCTGAAACTCTGCCCCCTAGTTCTAGATTCCCCCACGAGGGGAAACATCCGCTCAGCATCCACCCTGTCAATCCCCCTCAGAATCCTATATGTTTCAATAAGATCACCTCTCATTCTTCTAAACTCCAATGAGTATAGGCTCAACCTTTCGTTGATGGTGTCAGTTTTACACCTATCTGTGTACTTTATTTTGTGCACAAATGAAATCTTATTATGTAATATATTTTATAAAATTTGTGTCTGACGCAGGTAAAGCTATGGCCCTGCCACCTTTTGCCCAGAACTGGCTTGACGAGATAATATGTAAATTTTGTCCTCACTCGTGTGCATAATGCATTTGTTGCCAAAAAGGTTAAAGCCTCCTGTACAACTGTACTTTGTCCTGGCAAATCAACAGGAGAGGAAAAATAGTTGCAATATATGGTTTAAGATTAAGTAGGAGATTGCAAAGTGGATTCAGACAAAAAGGCTGTATCAGAAAAGGGGATGAAAGTAGCTAAGTTTAAGGAAATTTGCTGAAAGAAGCTAAATGGGCAAAACAAAAACTTAAGTGGAAAAGTAATGGGAGATTAGAAAAGTAACAATGAAAGGATATCCAAGAGTTGAAGGAGAGCAGTTTTGATGAGGGACAGTGATACATTGCCATAGATTTGGAGAAGGAAGAAACGACACTTGCACCATGTGCTTTTTAAAAATTCGTTTATGGGATGTGGGCGTAGCTGGCAATACCAGCATTTATTGCCCATCCTTAATTGCTCTCGCGAAGGTTCTGGTGAGCCACCTTCTTGAACCACTGCAGTCCAGGTGGTGAAGGTACTCTCACAGTTCTGTTAGATGGGGAGTTCCAGGATTTTGAGCCAGCGACGACGAAGGATCAGCGATATATTTCCAAGTCCGGATGGTGTGTGACTTCGAGGGGAACTTGGAGGTGGTGATGTTCCCATGCGCCTGCTGCCCTTGTCATTCTTGGTGGTAGAGGTCGCAGGTTTGGGAGGTACTGCCGAAGAAGCCTTGGCAAGTTGCTGCAGTGCATCTTGTAGATGGTACACACTGCAGCCATGGTACACTGGTGGTGGAGGGAGTGAATGTTTAAGGTGGTGGATGGGGTGCCAATCAAGCAGGCTGCTTTGTCCTGGATCTTGTCGAGCTTATTGAGTGTTGTTGGAGCTGCACTCATCCAGGCAAGTGGAGAGTATTCCATCGCACTCCTTACTTGTGCCTTGTAGATGGTGGAAAGGCTTTGGAGAATCAGGAGTTGAGACACTCGCCGCAGAATACCTAGCCTATGACCTGCTCTTGTTGCCACAGTATTTATGTGACCCCCAGGATGTTGATGGTGGGAGATTCGGCAATGGTATTGCTGTTGAATGTCATGGGGTGGTGGTTAGACTCTCGCTTGTTGGAGATAGTCATTGCCTGGCACTTCTGTGGAGCAAATGTTACCTGCCACTTATCAACCCAGGCCTGAACGTCATCCAGGTCTTGTTGCATGCGGGCATGGACTGCTTCATTATCTGAGGAGTTGTGAATGGTGCTGAACACTGTGCAGTCATCAGTGAACTTCTCTATTTCTGACCTTATGTTGGAGGGAAGGTCATTGATGAAGCAGCTGAAGAATGTTGGGCCTAGGACACTGCCCTGAGGAACTCCTGCAGCGCGGTCCTGGGACTGTGATGATTGACCTTCAACCACCACTACCATGCTTGCTACGTATTTTGAAACATACCAAATATGTTTGCTTGTTGAGCACTATTCTATAATCCCCCAAAAAGCTCTCTTCCTTGTCCAGAAATAACAATACTTCACATTCAGCTAACTTGCTAACATTTAAAGTTAAGTTACTCAATAACTTTAAAATTGCATTGTAATTCAGGCTTGTAAAGTAATTTCCTAATTAAAAGTTGAAATTCTAACCCCCAAGACCTACAAAAAACAAATCCATATTCTAAAGCTGTTTTGAAGAACAAAATATTGTGTATATTTACCGTGTATATATAACAATTGTCTGGCCAAAATACATGTTTCATTGGATAAAAATGAAGCTGGAACTTGGATCTCAAATCATTTGGCCTTTTTGTGTACCAATTCTGTTAAAATATAGTCTTAAATTTCATCAATTTTATCTTTTTATGAGTTGTAGTGTATGCCGCAGTGCATCAGTTAGTTGTATTTCAGATATTCCCTTTAGCCTGCTAATGATTCTTCCAGTAATATAATTGAAAACACTATATAAATATAATACAGTAAATTAGCATAGTACCCTGGCATTCAAAGGCAAACTGCAGCAAAATAAACGTAATACCACAAAAATCAACAAAATTAAGTCAAATTACAGAGCAACTGAATTAGTTTGTACAAAAATTGCTTTATATATCAGGTGTGTATATTGATGCCCTTTACCTTCAAATGTTCATATTTATTGTAATATGTAATTATGATTTATGACCGCTAAATAAAGGTATTTTGAGCCAGCCAAGGTTTGGGATAATTTAAGTTGAAAGCAGCAGCTGCAGTTTAATCATTCCATTATTTTGTTGATTGGCAGATTAGCTCTATTTTGAGCTGGAGATGGTTCAGTGCATAGTATTTTTTGTTAAATTTTCCATTAGTATGTTTATAAAATGTCTTTGAAAATTAACTGAAATTATTGAAATTTAGCAGAACTGATTTCTATGTGATATTGATAGAATTGAAAATATTTAAGGTTTTCTATTTTTTTCAAATAAAATAATTTAGTGATAAATAATTTGAGTTTTTACAAAGTCTATTCCTTTGTTGCCTGCCATCTTTCATTACGTTTTGCTCTATAAATCGTAATGCATTTGGGGCTGCAGCTATTTTAATAATTATCAGTACATTTTGTTTGGAGGCTTTTTGTAGATTGACAGGTGGGGTGACTTGGTAACTCGGAACTGTTTAGCATTTGAGGCTCAGCCAGGAATTTGGAACTTCCAAAAACTAGGATTGCCTGTGACTTAAACTTATTTGGGTCAGTAGTACCTCCTCTTTCCCAGGCCACTAGTAGAACTTCATGTAAGTGTAAGACGGATCACCTTGGGTGTAATGAAGTCAACAGCAATATCAACCTTTTATCTGATTGAACAGTTCCTCCTGAAAACTGATTACAGAAGAACCATTGATGCTTTCTGCAGAATTCTGCTTCCCAAACCACACTTGCAGTTGAAAGAGATGGAGAGACTAGCCTGAAGTTTTTGTCATGGTTAAGACTACCTTCCCCCTCAAAAGCCTTTGTGCACCCTTTGGAAATTGGTGACCTGGTTTTTGTTCATGGACTCACAAGTTCGCCAATCACTTGTCCATGAATGCAAGCCAATTATTTATATAACTTCATTTTAGTAATACTGCTTCTTCCTAAGATATTTAAACAAGAATTTTATTTTTCAGATAATGTATTTGTACCAAGACCTTTTATTTTTAGCTAGGACAATTCAAACAACAGATGTTTCTTTCACATTGGCTTCATTTAATGTCAAGAATGTGCTCAGCCAAAAGATACAATCATTATAATTTAGAACATTGTTTGAGTGTAGTTAGCATTTTACTTGGGAAACAAAACCACCAACGGTAAGATTATGTGAACTTGAGTTTCCAAAATAAAAAACACAAAACAAAAGAATGCATGTGGTGTAGCTGGACACAGTATAGAAATTAACTAAACTGCAGTCTGCCGTTGTATCAAATTAGATTCCACGGGGGAGGTAACACCAGAATTTCACAGAACTTCACATTCTGAGTGCGCACAATTCAGTGTTAAAGTAGCCACCTGGAATTCAATCAACCCAATGCATTTGTTCAGTCCAGCTCCCAATTCTACTGTACCCAACTTAGGACATCTTCGAATGACCCACGCAAGTGTAACTAATATACCTTTGTCCAATTTTGTTGTTTCCTCTCAAATGTACAATAAAAATATTTCAGTTTAAATTTCATTGTAAAATTAACCATTCCTGTTGATACTTGCCCTGAAATGTAGATATTTCTATTCTGATACTCTAATTTTTAAAAATTGAAACATCAGAATGATCTATGTTCCTGGTTATTTTGTTAGCAGAATCAAATTGCAAAATTAATGAAACAGTTCAGTGTTTATTCAAGTTGTAATTTTACTATAGCCAACAGTAATTGATGTAATGTAGGCTTGGTTCAGATGGTAGCATTAACTCCTAACAATCACAAGATTCTGGGTTCAAGCCCCACTCCAGGACTTGAATATATAATCTCCATTGGCTGTGAAGTGCTTTTGAAAGTAATGAGTCTGTCTATGCATTTACTAGATCATTAGTTAGTGATATTTCCTCTGTGATGGTGGATTGTTTAGAGTGAGGAGCTGTAAAGAAGCTTGGCAAGAGAACCTATTAAGATGTTGTCATGTTTTCCCATATATCTTGGTAACTATACGGAAATTTCTCCCTCAACTGCTCCTGGGTTCAGCACACAAAGATTGCACTGACACATTCCAGCACCGCCATTCATGCTACTGTAGCTGTACTTTTAATTGCAGGCTGACATTCTCCACCAAATACATCCATCTTGCACTGAACACCTTCCTGCTGAACTCCAAAGCGTAATCACTGAATGGAGCTGTTCTGGCCCAATCATTTTTCATGAGAAAATCAAAGTCATTCTTTAAGGGCATAGAGCAGCATTTCAAAAGTTTCAGGCTGACAAAATCCCACCACCAACCTCATGCACTACACAATGACAGCAGCATCATGCCAGGACTAAATGTGTTCTGAACTTTATTATTTCATAGCAAAACACAGCAAATGGAATACCAGATTAGGTTTACTTTTCTTTTTAAAAGTGATGTCTCATTTTCTTTGCTGTATCACAGGAAAACTCCAATGCAAACCAAGCAGCAGTACGGTCCATTAACAGCTCATGCTGACCACTGCAGAGCAGCTTTAGATTTCTCAAGATTACCAAATCTTTGGGCTACTTTATTATAGCCCAGTCGTATTAGAGCTTTTTGCATCGATTAAACATGATGTTCATGGTTCATCAATGCAAAAACTGCAGTATTGTAGCACTGACACAATAACTCGGGAGTGAAGTCATCGAGGTGACAGCACACTGAATTTTGGTAAACATGAGACACCACCTGGAGAACATAGTTTGCACTGCTTTGGCTTTGCATTAGTATTGTAGATCTTCATCCCTCTAAGCAGATGGTGATCTCAAATTGATTACTGCAGTACAACAGTGCTAGTAATTAGAGAAGGAAAGGCTGTGAAGGTTGTCTTCTGTGCCAAGTATCCCTCCATCTCTTTTTTGGGGGGGGGGGGGGGAAACAAATATGTACTAAATATCTTCATTGTAACTAGTTATCCTTAGCCTGAATACCTACCCCCTGCTAAGCTGCTCTAGTAATGTAGTGTGCTAAAGATGTTGTATATGCAAGAGGGCCAGCTCAAGGCCTCTCAGCTGCTGAGCCTAGGGATTTGGACCTTACACTGCCTGCTTATAAACATTCTTTTTCATCGAGTCAGTTGAGAATGTACCACGTAGCTTGTGCAATTTGGGGGGGGGGGAGAATCCATGGATGAGTCCTCAACCAACATCTGTGCAGTTCTGCATGACCAAGCTGCAGACCCATCTTGGAGAATGTGGCCAATCGAGGACCCAAAGCTGCACAGCATTGATTAGTCAAGACCCTCAACGTGTGGCGTTACATCCTGAGAGCGTGAAAGTCGCTATATAAATGCAAGTCTTTTTCTTTCTATGACTATAGCTAGGCAGATCTTGGACTCCAAACTACATCAGTTCATCTAGTCTGCATTCAGCATGGTGGGGAATCACCTTCATATTGTCACCATGCAGGAATTAAACAACTTCATTGCTGTGCAGCGGTCTATTCTTTCACTTTTTTTATTTGGTCATGGGATGTGGGCGTCGCTGGCAAGGCTAGCATTTATTGCCCATACCTAGTTGCCCTCGAGAAGGTGGTGGTGAGCCGCCGCCTTGAACTACTGCAGTCCGCTTGGTGAAGCTACTCCCACAGTGCTGTTAGAGAGGAAGTTCCAGGATTTTGACCCAGCGACGATGAAGGAATGGCGATACATTTCCAAGTCAGGATGATGTGTGACTTAATGGAGAAGTTGGAGGTGATGGTGTTTTCCATGTGCCTGCTGCCCTTGTCTTTCTAGGTAGTAGAGGTCGCGGGTTTGGGAGGTGCTGTCGAAGAAGCCTCAGTGAGTTGCTGCAGTGCATCTTGTAGATGGTACACACTGCAGCCATGGTACGCCAGTGGTGGAGGGAGTGAATGTTTAAAGTGGTGGATGGGGTGCCAATCAAGCAGGCAGCTTTGTCCTGCATGGTATCGAGCTTCTTGAGTGTTGTTGGAGCTGCACTCATCCAGGCAAGTGAAGAGTATTCCATCACATTCCTTACTTGTGCCTTGGAGATGGTAGAAAGGCTTTGGGGGAGTCAGGAGGTGAGACACTCACTGCAGAATACCTAGCCTATGACTTGCTCTTGTTGCCACAGTATTTATGTGGCTGGACCAGTTAAGTTTCTGGTCAATGGTGACTTCCAGGATGTTGATGGTGGAAGATTCGACGATGTTAATGCCATTGAATGTCAAAGGGCAGTGGTTAGACTCTTGCTTGTTGGAGATGGTCATTGCCTGGCACTTGTCGCGAATGTTACCTGCCACTTATCAGCCCAAGCCGTAATGTCGTCCAGGTCTTGTGTTGCATGCGGGCATGGACTGCTTCATTATCTGAGGAGTTGCGAATGGCACTGAACACTGTGCAGTCATCAGCGAACATCCCCATTTCTGACCCTATGTTGAAGGGAAGGTCATTGATGAAGCAGCTGAAGATGGTTGGGCCTAGGACACTGCCCTGAGGAACTCCTGCAGCGCTGTCCTGGGGCTGTGACTGACCTCCAACCACCACAACCAACTTCCTTTGCACTAGGTATGACTTCAGCCAGTGGAGAGTTTTCCCCCCGATTCCCATTGACTTCAGTTTTACTAGGGCTCCTTGATGCCACACTCGATCAAATACTGCCTTGATGTCAAGGGCCGTCACTCTCACTCTTACCTCTGGAATTCAGCTCCTTTGTCCATGTTTGGACCAAGGCTGTAATGAGGTCTGGAGTGATCCTGGTTGAACCCAATCTAGGCATCAGCGAGCAAGTTATTGGTGAGTAAGTGCCGCTTGATAGCACTGTTGATGACACCTTCCATCACTTTGCTGCTGATTGAGAGTAGACTGATGGGGTGGTAATTGGCCGGATTGGATTTCTCCTGCTTTTTGTGGATAGGACATACCTGGGCAGTTTTCCACATTTGCTGTGCTACTGAGGGAATGCCCAGCAGCAGGGAGATGATGGAGATGCCTCACATTGCAACACCACATCCCAGCCTCACTGTCACCCCACTCAAATAACTGCAGATGTGTCACTGACTGAACAGGCCCCACATCACCACTAGCTATGCTACCTGTACATTTCTGTTGATCTTCTGAGCAGCAGGAGGAACTGAACCACTTCCATCCCTAGAGGCAAACATTGATTTCCTCCTTCGACCATGGAAGCACTTCAAAGGTGCATAAGGTTAGGAAGTAAAAGGCACATACCGTACACTTAACTAAGGGAAAGCATTGGGGCAAAACATGCTGAACACATTTGCATTATACATTGTAAGGATTAATAAAAGTTGTATTGACTAATACTTGAAGGTATCCTAAACTTGCTTTTGGTGTGAGGTTGATTCAGGTTGTTGCGGCAAAAAAGGCATAGCATTAGCATAGCCTTTGCAAACGTTTATCTTCTATCCAGCTGGGGGTGCCGGGCGTTGCCAGGGCTGTTTTGGGCCGCGCGGTTTACGGGTGGGTGCTGCCGCTCCCGCGGTCTGTGTCAGTCTTTCCCTCCCTGACCCCCTCTGTCCCTGCCCCCCCTCTCTCCCTGCCCTTCTCTCTCTCTGCACCCTCTGTCTCTCCCTCCCCCTTTTTGTCTCCATCCCCCTGTCTCTCCCTGCTTTCCTGTCTGTCTCTCCCTCCCTAGCGCCTCAGGCCTAGTGCCGTTGAAATTGAGCCCGGCCACGGTGACTGTGCGGGGCCTAGCGGTTGAGGCCCGGCCGGGCTCTGGGGCCGAGACGGACCCCAGCTGAGCTCCCGGTGCGGCCGGGTGGCGCGGTTAACGGCCGGCCGCTGACGCTCCCCTGCCCGCTCTGTGTCTCGGGCCGAACGGTTGTGAGGCCTGGCCCGAGTGACTCCAACTCGCCTCCCACTCCCGGAGCCGCAATGTGGGGGTTTGTTTGGCTGGTGCTGTCGATGTGGGGATGAAAAAAATGGCGGCGAAGTTTCGGGAGGCTGCAGGATTAGGCCCGCCCACAGACAGCGGATTGGTCAACCATCAGGTCACTGAACGGTAGGATTGATCAACCATCACGTCACTCAACGCTAATGAGCGGTAGGATTGGTCAACCGCTAATGAGCGGATTTTTGAACGTTTTTTGTATAGTGTCCGAACAATTTTTGTCTGACCAAAAAGTAAATACGCCTATGAGACTCCCCTAATAAGCTTTCTTTTGATATAACATGCATGTAGGTACGCTCTATAACTTTTGATTGTATAGCCAAACAGACCGACAAACTCTTTATTATTGATATATATATTTTATTATTAGATATAATAAAAGGATAGTGGTGTCTGTCTGTCTATGTATGTATGTCTGTCTGCTATACACTCAGAAGTTATAGAGCGTACCTACACATATGTTATATCAAAAGAAAGCTGATGATCAGGGGAGTGTCATAGGCATATTTACTTTTTGGTCAGACACAAATTGTTCGGACAGTATACAAAAAACGTTCAAAAATCCGCTCATTAGCGGTTCACCAATCCTACCGCTCATTAGCATTGAGTGACGTGATGGTTGACCAATCCTACAGTTCAGTGACCTGATGGTTGACCAATCGGTGCGTCACGGGGGGCGTTTCATTCCATGTGTGGGTGGGCCTAATCCTGCAGCCTCCCGAAATGTCGCCGCCATTTTTAAAATACCGACAGCACCAGCACAACAAACCCCCACATTGCGGCTCCGGCACAGTATCCCGCTCCCAGCCCGCCAGAGTGGGAGGTGAGTTGGGCTCACTCGGGTCGGGCCGGGCCGGGCCGGGCCTGACAACCGCTCGGCCCGAGACACAGAGCGGTGCAACGGCCGGCCGTCAACCGCGCGGCCCTGTAAACTGCCGTTCTACACAAAAGCCGAGGTAACGCTGGGCCCCCCCCCAGCTAGTGTGTATATATAGCTGGACCCATTTGGAGGGAAATCTTTATTTGGCATTGGGATTAACCACATCTGGAGGAGGTTGTGAAGTGGTGAGATTGTTAATGGAAGATTTAGGCAATTAAATCCTGCCTGACTACTGTGGCAGTCTGAGCAGGCAATTCCTGTGTCACATATCTGGCCTTGCTGTCTCCTGCTTCTTGGTACCTTTCTTCTTTGGTCTGCTCCCATCATTAGACCCCTTTGCAGTGCAAAGTTGGATATAGCAAGCAACAATAATCTTGTGGACCTCAGCCAGGCTATACTGCAGCAGTCCCCTGATCAGTCCAAGCAACCGAATCTTTGTTTAAGGATGCCAAAGGTGTGTTCCAGGATGACTCTCGTAGATGGATGGGCTGCATTGTATTTCTCCTTAGCTCTTGTCCCTGGGAAAGACACTGGTACCATGAGTCAAAGCTGCAAGGCATTTTTCTGGTTCCCAAAAAGCCATGCTTAGAGTTATCTAGGCTCTTCAATAAGGTGGCATCATTGATTAGCACAGGTTGAACAAACCATGAGGTCTGCCAGGGCAATGAGCATTGTGTTCTGATCATGGCAGACCACCTGTACATTAATGGAATAGTAGCCCTTTCTATTCTTCAATGGGGCTATGTTTGCACTAAAAGCATATATGACCACATAAGTGCACTTGTTGAAATCCTGCCACATGGTAGACGTGCCATAGTATTTGGCCTTTGGGAACAATGTGTCCATTCCTTGTTCGATACAATTGTGGGCTGAAGGTTGAAAGATGTAGAAGTGATCTCCCATCCTTGCCTGGAAGGAACCGGCTATAACGTTAACCACAACTGACAGAAATGTCTGCAATTTGTGCGCTAACTGCCTGTGGCAGAGTGCAGAGTTCGATGATGGCTTCCTTCAGGAACCTTGCTTGCCACTGGCAGATTTCTTCACACAGTCCAGATAAGAGACTCTGGCCTTATATACATAAGTCTCAGCATAAGCACAAGACTGAATGGAGGTTCAAAGATGTAAGCATATCTATTTGGTAATTCTGCTTTGCTCCTTCTCCTCCTTCTAGAACCTGCAAATGTAGAGGTATCCTGAAAGGAATACCTATTGCTGGACTCTAATGAACTTTACTAACAATCTGAGAAGAGAGATGCAGTACAGCTTGAAGTAGCTGTCAGGAAGGTTCCACAAAGTAGCAAAAACTTCCTTGTCCAGCAAGATCAAAATCTCATAGAAACAATTAATTGCTAAGAGATGCAGCAAAGTACCTTTTTAACAAGGACCCAACTGAAGGGAACAAGCCTCCCTAGCAGCACCTGTTCTATATAGGTCTGAGCCTGCTATACAATCTCATTTATATGGAGAACCTTCATTTAAATAAAAATGTAAGCATGAATGAACTTTATACAATCTGTGCACCGGTTCCAAGTGCGCACTGCACCGCATTGGGCACGGAGTTTGTCTCTGACCTCCGCGTCTAATGATAGAGAGTACTGGTGCCTGGTGTGCAGTGGATGATGGCCATCACATTATTGACACTATGGACTGTTATAGTTCCAATCATACTACAAGTATGATTACAAAGTGATTCTTGTATCGTCAGTATAAATCCAACATAATAGTCATACTGGTACTAAGATATCCCTATGGGTGTTACCTTTATGTGGCAATAGTATTGGTGTATTATCAACGTATTTTAATGTATCTATTCAATTGCTGGTAGCACTTGGATTGTTTTTTTTTCTCTATTAACTTAGCAGTTAAAGTATATCCATGTCTGCTTGCTTGGAGACATTTGTAAGTGAAGTTAAAAGAGGCTGAATCCTGCTAGGTACAGTTCCACAGGCACCAGCAGCCCTCCAAGGCCTCAACCAAGCAGATATTCTTAATGTATAAGCTCAGGCAGTCAGTGTTGGCTGGCTATTCACCATGGGTGGGAAGCATGTGCACTTTGTAGCAGTGGGAACTCTGGCTGTGTCTATTTTCCCCTTCCAAGTCATGGGCTCTGGGACAAATTGTTCTCAATTCCATTTTGCTCTTTGGTATTCTCCAGTGCATAATTGGTTCTATTGCATAATTTAATAAAGCTTTTGTCAGCCAATGCAATAACATGACTGAAAAGTTTAGAATTTATTTCCTGCATCCGAGCAAAGCTTATTTTGTAAAGAAAATCTGCAAGCAGTTTGGAACTCCAGAGTTCATTGTATGTTTTCTGTCTCCTAAATAAAATTATTTATACCAACAGGTTGACCTAGAACAATATAAAAAAGCGCTGACCGATGCCGGATGCAATCTGGCTCCTTTGAATTACATCAAACGATGGAAGTAAGTAAGAACAACACAGAATAGTTTTATTATCAAGGGAACAGCAAATTATTGGGCAACACATGAGTATAAACCACAAGAGCAAAACCCAAACAGGAACCATGTCCTAAAAGTGTGTGTTACAGTTTTGAATGCATGCTCAACCAATTTTTATTCATTATTAAAAAAATGGCTGAAGATGTCAGAATTGAGACATTTTGAAACCAGGTATGAAAATGAATGAGTGACTAAATCTCAAGCTCAGGCTCCAAGAGAAAAAAAAACACCACTAGTGATCAAGCGCCATTTGAGTTTAAAAGTTGAAACACTGAAACTAATGTTATAGCTGTTACAAAGAACAGGATTACCAAAGAACCTCAGGAAGACTCATTCTGTGATTGCGAAAGCAGCAAGAAAATTATTTTTAAAATATCCCCTATGTGAGCGCTGTAGGACAGCAACTTGTGTAATATACACAAAAAGATCGAGGATCTGTTTAGAATGAAGCTCTGAGTCAGCAGAATGGGGAAGGAAAATCGCCTGACTTGATTGAAAATGTAAAGGAGTCATGTCCCCAAGAGTGACTTCCTATATCGTCCATCTGCCCCCAAGCCACAAGTCGGAGGGATTTCCTATTTGCATGTAGAGATTGAATATTAGTTGGAGAATAAAATGTACTATTCCTGCTCCCAAGTAATCTACCATTTTGTAGTTCCAATTTGAGTGAAAATGCAAAGGAATGGTCTTTTGGCTTTTAAAGATGTATTTTTTCGTTATTGTATAAGAACCTAATATATAGCAAGTAAAAATACATCTAGCTCCTTTTAGCTTGCTTCACCCAAAAAATAAAAAGTACATTTTTCATTGTCATGGGGGCAGTGAAAAATCCAAGCAAGGTGAATTGCACCTGGTGAAGCTTTTAAGAGGTTTCTCCCTCACCCATGAAGGTAATTGATTGAGATATTCGTCCAGCTTGTTAAAGACATTAATCACGATGTGGCCTCCTCTACATTGGGGAGGCCAAACGCAGATTGGGTGACCGCTTTGTGGAACACCTCCGTTCAGTTCGTAAGGGGGACCCCGAGGTCCCAGTCGCCTGTCACTTTAATTCTCCGTTTCACTCCCACTCAGACCTCACCGTCCTCGGCCTCTTGCACTGTTCCACAGAAGCTCAGCGTAAGCTCGAGGAACAGCACCTCATCTTTCGATTAGGCACTCTACAGCCCTCTGGACTCAACATAGAGTTCAACAATTTCAGATCATAACCTCGGCCCCTATCACACATATATATATTCTTTTTTTTTATCCACAATTTTTGTTTGGCCCACTTTTTACTTCTTCCCTCCCACATGGCAGCTGTCCTTCATTCTGCCAGCGCAATTCACACTCCATCTAGAGCCATCCTTTGTTCCTTAACCTGTCCTATTACCACCTCCTCTCGCCTTGAATATCTCTTAATGTCTCTTAATCTCTCCTGCTTTCTATCCTATCACTGACCTTCCCTTTTATTCTTTCATCCGCTCCCCCTTTTCCCAGCCCCTAAACCTGCTTTCCATTTCCTGCTTTTTTCCAGTTCTGATGAAAGGTCATCGACCTGAAACGTTAACTCTGTTTCTCTCTCCACGGATGCTGCCCTGGCCTGCTGAGTTTTTCCAGCATTTTCTGTTGTTATTTTGGATTTCCAGCATCTGCAGTATTTTGCTATCGAATCAGTATAACTACTTCTGCTAGGGAACTCCATTCTACAGCTCTGGGGATATTATGGGGGGAAATGTTTTCTAATCTCTAGATTCACTTTAATCATTGAATTTTATCTTTATTTACAGAGCATTTACCAAAATGGCTTCAGCTCCTGCTAACTTTGGAGGCAGTGGACCAAAACCAATAAGGTACGTGGTGTTACAACAGCATAATTCTGGTACAATCCTACTGGATTGGAAAGATGGGGTGGTTTAAAAAAAAATTCTATTTTGGAAAGCAATTTTGACCCAGTAGGAAATATGTAGCTGACTGGTAATTTGATGACACTTGTTTATGCAAAATAAATATAAGGTCCAATGCCTAAATGCCCAGCATATAAAATGTTACAGAATAGAAATGAACCATTTGGCCCATTAATTCGCGACTAGTGTTTTTCTCCATGAGCCATCTAGTCTAATCCCACTCTTCTCATATCTTTCAATTTTCTTCTTTTTCAAGAAACTATCCAATTTGCTTTTGAAAGCACTTATGGCCTCTGCTTCGACAACAACGTAGGGCAGAGAATTCCACACTCTAAGCACCCTCTGTAAAGAAGTTTTTTCTAACCTCCCCTTTAACCCTTGAGTTTGTGCCTTCTCATTAACATCACACCAACCAATGGAAACTATCAGTACTTACCTGATCGTAACCCTTAATAATCTTGAAGACCTCTATCCAGTCATCCCTCAACCTTCTCCGTTCTGATGAAAAAAGACCCAACTTCTCATTTCTTTCTTCATAAATGTCACCTTGTCACCCTCATCTTGGGAACATCCTAATAAAGCTACATTGCACCTATTCCATTGCTTTTATATCTTTCGTATAATGGGATTCCCAAAATTTCATACAACACTCCAGCTGTGGTCTAACTAAGGTCTTGTACAAGTTTAACATTACCACCTTGCTTTTATATTCTGTGCCTCTAGATACAAAACCAAGGACAGGGTCCCCTCTTACATTGATGGGAAGAATTTTCTGGGGTAAATTTTCACTTTTAGCACCAGACAGTAGCAGATCGGCCGGCCATTTTCACCCCGCTCGATTTTCATTTCCATTGAAGTCAACAGAAATGCTAAACGGTCGGCTGATCCGCTACTGTCCATTTTCTGCCTGGCGGTAAAAGTGAAAATTCACCCGTTTGAGTCACTGAATGCAATCGTAAGGTAAGAATGGGTGCGTATATAGCAATTTATATTTACACTGGCCTTTCTTGTCCCCTCACGAACTGTTCTTCCACCCTGAAATGTGGAGTGTTATTGGAACCTATAAAGGAATTTACACCCTGCCCATTTTGATTGCTACAAATGTAATCGCAGCTGTGTGCAAATGGTCGTAAGATACGGAGTTGGAAGTAAAAGTTATGTAATTCAAAAGAAAACAGGCCTAAGCAGCAATAAAAGTGAATGCACCACATGAAAATGCAAATAAAGCAGTACATAATTAAAAAAAAAAAAATAACATTCCAACTGGCAATTAACAAATTATACCTACCTTTAAGAAGCAGCTATAGTGCTGGCTACCAAAAGCTGCTGCATCCATTTCAGATGAGTAAGGAGTCAACAAGAAATCCACTGAAACAATCAATTGCCATCAATTGAAATTTTCTTTGCATGCCTGATGAGGCTGTGCTGGTCACCAACAATGTATTCAAACAGATGTCATTTGTCTGTGTCATGGACTATGGTGAGCTAGCCTGTGCGCCTGATGTTGCAACAGCAAGGAAACTCACAAAATAATGCCCGCGGAATTCGGCACCTTAGCGCCAGCTGTTAAGGCCGGTTTTGGCAAAAAAAAATGTCAGCTGCCTCGCTTCAGCCCACTTCTGGCACGGACCTCGCCGGCCGACATGTCAACGAAACAGCACGGTCGTTGGCTGCGTTTGCCAGAAGCATGCTAATTGAGGCAGATCGTGATGTCATAGCACGACCTGCTATTTTGGACATTGCCACTTGACTGCACGCCCTCTCAAATCATGCACAGCAGAATGTGCGTTCAGTTGCACGAGGGAACCCCCACCAGCGGTATTTAAAGGAATCATTAGCAACTTGCAGGTGACTTGCTCTTTGATTTCTACTGGCTCATGCAACTATTTAAAGTTGGTCAGGTGACAGGGCGTGGTGCTGCAAGTGGAGAAGGCCTTGTTTCTGAATTCAAGTGTTCTGCTCAGACCACTTGCTCCCAGTCATGGGGGCTGTACTTGCAGTCCCCATCACGCTGGAGCATGACGGGGAGATGTAGCTAAGAGGACAAGCAACTTGCAAAAGAGGGAGGCGGTTGAGAGGCAGGAGGCCTTGCCCACCCAGGGGCTTCCAGGAGCACTTTTCCTACCTGCACTTAAGCCAGGAGCACTTCGACCTGCACTTAAGCCAGGAGCACTTCGACCTGCACTTCAGCCAGGAGCACTTCGACCTGCACTTCAGCCAGGAGCACTTCTACCTGCACTTCAGCCAGGAGCACTTCTACCTGCACTTCAGCCAGGAGCACTTCTACCTGCACTTCAGCCAGGAGCACTTCTACCTGCACTTCAGCCAGGAGCACTTCTACCTGCACTTAAGCCAGGAGCACTTCTACCTGCACTTAAGCCAGGAGCACTTCTACCTGCACTTAGGCCAGGAGCAGTGTATTCAGAAGCTCAGCTTCACCAAGGAGGTGGTCACAGAACTCTGCCACCTCTTGGAACCAGACCTGATGCCCCAGAGCAGGATGATGGCTCACTGCTAGTGGCCCTCAATTGTTTCGCCACCGATCCTTCCAGTCTGGAGCAGGAGACATAGCTAACATCTCCCAGTTTGCCGTCCATCACTGCATCTGGGAGGTCACAGAGGCTCTGTACTCCAGGAGAAGGGACTTCATTGTCTTCTCTCTAAAGAGAGAAGCAGGAGGAGTGCACATGTGGCTTTGCCAGGATATCGGGCTTCCCCCATGGTGCAGGGCGTCATCAACTGTACACACGTGGCTTTGCAGGCGTCTTATATCAATCCTGAGATTTACTGCAACTGCAAAGGCTACCACTCACTTAATGTGCAGTTGGTATGCGAGCACACCCAGCACCTCATGATGGTGAATGCTTGATATCCTGGCAGCAGTCATGATAGCTTAATCCTGCGCCAGTCCAGTGTGCCAGCAATCTTCCAGCCGCCACCTTGAACCCAAGGGTGACTGCTCAGACAGCGTTCTACACCTGACTGATGACTCCCCTCCGCAACCCGACCACTCTTAGCCATCAACCATATAATGAGAGCCATGCTGCCACGCGTAACCTCATCGAGCAGACCATCGGGTGCTAAAGCAACGGTTCCGCTGCCTTGACCACATAGGAGGAGCCCTCCAGTACACGCCGGAGCGGGTGTCCCATTTCATGGTGGTCTGTTGTATCCTCCACAACTTGGCCATCAAGAGGGCACAGCCCTTGCCACCATGGGTTCCACGACTACCTTAGGAGGAGGACGAAGAGAGGAGGCAGGCAGCAGATCCCCGTTGTGGACAGGCTGTCCGTAAGCACCTCAACAGGCTCCAGTTCCCCTGAATGAAACTCCAGATCCCCACCTTACCATCCCTCTGTCACAGAAAATCACAGGGTCCTCTTGGGCACAAAGCTGAAATGAGAGCCACCACAAAACAAACATTCCAAACATAATTTATGAATGAATCAATCCAATACTACATAACGCAGTCAACTACTCACCCTTGTGCATTCCCTTAGTGTCTTTCGTGTTCCCTTGTCTATTCTAGTGCTCCTATGTAGTGCTACCCGAAGCGGCTGCAGCATAGCTGGTGGAAGGTTGCTGACTTTCAGTGGGGGAGACTGCAGATGGCCTTGCAGGACGACCTCGAGTAGCTCTGGGCCTGGCTGTGGACTGCACCACCTCTGTATGGGCGGCAGCAGCCTGGGCCGGCTGGCTGATGGGCAGCAGCAAGGGCACTGGCAGAGGTGGGAGTAGGAATGCTGTCTTCCTGAGAGGACAGCAAGTTCTTGCTCCACGGAGCCACTGCTACTCTGCCGGGGCAGCCCCTCAGCAATTCTAGCCATCTGTTGGAGCACAGATTTCTGGACTGCTGCGAGACCCTGCAAGCCCTTTTCTACACTCGTAAACCCAGCCCTGATGGCATCAGTCAGAGCTTGCGTGGCAGCAAACTGAGCCTACATGAGAGCAGCCTGAGCTTTCACTGCAGCACTCGGACGTTGGTTCGCTTCTGCTTGTACTGCAGTGGAAGCTGCGACATCGCCTGTAACACCCAGCATCATGGTTGGGCCCACAAGTGTTCTAATAGAGTTGCCCATCACTTCCATCGGGGCTCCAAGCTCCGCGCAAAGCCCTGTGCAATGTTGGAGCCGGACTCCTCCATGCTCCTTGACATTGATGAGAGGCTCTCTGGCAGGCCTACCATTGCACCAAGCATTTCTGTGTGCATGGCCATCACCCTTCTTCTGAAGGCCACCCCATCGAAGTCCTCATCTGAATTCTGTGCAGCAGAACTCGGGTGTGCGACCTCGCCCTCTGGGGCGAAGGCACCTGAACTACCCTTTCCCCCGGCCTGGCTGCAGGCCACTTGTGCCTGGTAACTTGCCACATAAAGATCCCACCTCTATACTACCGTCTAAAGTTCGCGCAATGCCATTTTCTGAGCTGCTGCCTGGGAGTGTCAGATCGAGTGACTGTGCTGCTTCTTCTCCAACACTCTCCTCCTCTACTTGGTTTGGGGACTGGGCTGCTGGCAATTCTTTGGTATCTGAAAGGCGAAAGGGACAAGGGTTGGGTTATGCTGAGGGCAGAGGGAGGAAGCAAGATTTGCATGTAAGTGGGATGTGAGAAGAAGGATTAGGTATGAACATACCATCATCAGCAATGCATTCAACCTCACCGCTCGCCAATGCCTCCTCCACTGATCTCCAGCACCATCTCCTCCAGCGCAGTTTTGAAGATGTGCTTCACCCCCGCCTGTCTGCTGCTGCTCACGGTTGTGAGCCACCTTGGCCTGCAAGAGAAAGGGAAGTGTGTCAATGAGTGTGGTGCAATGTGTTTGGGTGATGTGCCTGTTATGGTTGAATAGCTGCCATTGTGTGCAAGGTGTGAGATGTGGGTGTGAGGCTTGCAGCAGTGGTCATTGTGTGAGGATGAGGTGAAGCTATGATTGTGAGGTATGAGTTGGGATTGCTAGAGATTGTTGGTAGGTGAGTGAGAAAGCAGAGTATTTTTTAAATGATGAGAGATTGGGAAATGTTGGTGTTCAGAGGGACCTGTGTATCCTTGTACACAAATCACTGAAGGTTAACATGCAGGTACAGCAAGCAATTAGGAAAACAAATGGTATGTTGGCCTTTATTACAAGAGGATTTGAGTATCAGAGTAAAGATGTCTTACTGCAGTTATATAGTGCCCTGGTGAGACCACACCTGGAGTACTGTGTACAGTTTTGTTCTCCTTACCAAAGGAAGGATATACTTGCCATAGAGGGAGTGCAACCAGACTGATTCCTGGGATAGGGGGATTGTCCTATGAGGAGAGATTGAGTAGACTAGGCCTATATTCTCTAGAGATTAGAAGAATGAGAGGTGGTCTCATTGAAACATACAAAATTCTTACAGGGCTTGACAGGGTAGATGCAGGGAGGATGTTTCCCCTGGCTGGGGAGTCTAGAGCCAGGGGTCACAGTCTCAGAATAAGGGGTCGGCCATATAGGACTGAGATAAGGAGATATTTCTTCACTCAGGATGGTGCATTTTTGGAATTCTTCATCCCAGAGGGCTGTGGAGGCTGTCGTTGAGTATATTCAAGACTGAGATCGATAGATTTTTGAATATTGAGGGAATCAAGAGACATGGGATAGTGCAGGAAAGTGGAGTTGAGGTAGAAGATCAGCCACGATCTTATTGAATGGCGGAGCAGGCTCGAGGGGCCAAATGGTCTATTCCTACTCTTATTTCTTATGTACGGTGCATTGAGCAGTGTGTGAGGCTAGTGGTGCAGTTAGTGGGATATGACGTTTGAAGATGCATTCACTCACCTTGACCACTTGTGAGGTCATTAATCATCTTGTGGCACTGGATCCAGATTCTGGGGCCAACACACGTGGCACTGACAGCTTGTGCTATCTCCTCCCACTGCCTTCTGGCGTTCTCTCTGGTAAGCCTCCTGCCCCCCCCTTGCAGGTAGAGTGTCTGTCTTCTGTGTACCCCCAGGACCAAGGCCTCCAATGCTGCATCAGAGAAGCGCCTTGCCCTTTCTCTTCCCTGTTGTGACACGGCTCCACCCAGAGTGACAATGAGGTGTTTCTGCAACAACGCCCCCCACCCCCCCCTTGAGCGCTGAGCCAACTAGCAGTGCATTTAGCGCTCCAATCATTATAATGAGCAGGCAACACGAATTTTGCATGCTGCCTGCACCACTTGGAACGGCTGCGGGCAGATAGAGCTTCGGGCCATTTTACGGGCCCAATCCAGTTTCACCCCCGCGACTTTTTTGTCTACTGATATAAGAGCATATATATTAGAAAAAGCTTGCATTTATGTAGTGCCTTTCACAACCTCACGACATCCTAAAGCTACATACTCTCATGTTCCATAGTTTATGAATTTTGTACAAGTAGCAATACACACAAAATAATTTCAGTATTTGAATTCGGAGTACTGAGAATAGCTGTCATATCAGTGAATTCACCTGATGCACAAAAAAATAATTTCTTTAACAAAATAATTTCTATTTGAAAAAGTATACGTTAAGTAGTTTTTGTGTGCATTAAAAGTGTAACGTTATATTACTTTCAAAACCGCACTGCGGAAGGCTCATTACACTGTGGCTGCCTTTCAAAATGTGAAGCAACAAGACAAATATTAGTGGTTGGAATGTTTGTACCACTGAGAGCTCTATAGAGCAACTTTTATAATTGAAAGCAGCTCCTGTATTACAGCAGATCTTTTGTTTTGTGCTGATCACTTAGAAGAAAAAACTAGGACGTTTCAGAATTTTCCTAAACTGACAAAAATTATATCAATAACATTTGCAAATGTGGAAGATCTCAATGTACTCCTTTGTTCTGCAAAAAGCTGCAAATAACTAATGTATTTGGTAGTCTAGAAAAGTTTTGATTGGCAGATTGAAGAAGAATGAGCATATTACAGTATAATGTCCTGTTTCTTTTTTTCAGCCTGCTTTCACGTGTAATGAATACTGGATCACAGTTTGTGATGGAAGGGGTGAAGAATTTGGTATTAAAGCAACAAGTAAGTATATTTATCTTGGGTTAGTTATTCCAAGCGCAAAACAATTACATACTAAAAACAAAGTAATTTTGGAGCGCAAAATAATGAACCCAGACTTAATTAGATTTAACATTTCCTCAGGCTCCTCTACTCACACCCAGCTTTGGAGTGCAGATGCAATCTGTCTTGTTGCCTACTGATGTATCACTAGGTTGGCTCTTGTAGCCTGATCTATAAAGTAATGAACCAAAAAATGTAATATAATTAGACAAACAATGGCAGATCTTGAAGGTGTCCATTTGAGTTAGTGTTCTGCAGATAGTGGACTCGTCTGATATAACGTACAGAGGTGGATATGCATTAACTGAGGGCAATTCAGTTCATCAAACAATTGGCATGCAACAAAGGTGTCTTAATCTGCCCGAACTATGCTGCAAGGCAGTATTCCTGTCTGGTTTTATGGTTTAAGAACATAAGAATTAGGAGCAGGAGCACAAGTCTTCAGCATGACAGCTGGGATGTTGTCGGGGCCCATAGCCTTTGATGTATCCAGTGCGCTCAGCCATTTCTTGATATCACGTGGAGTGAATTGAATTGGCTGAAGACTGGCTTCTGTGATGGTGTGGACGTTGGGAGGAGGCCGATATGGGTCATCCACTTGGCACTTCTGGTTGAAGATGCTTGCAAACGCTTCAGACTTTTGCACTCGTGTGCTGGGCACTGCCATCATTGAGGATGGGGATATTCATGGAGCCTCTTCCTCCCGCTAGTTGTTTAATTGTCCACCACCATTCATGACTGGATGTGGCAAGACTGCAGAGCTTTGATCTGATCCATTGATTGTGGGATCGTTTAGCTCTATTTATAGCATGCTGCTTTCGCTGTTTAGCATGCATGTAGTCCTGTGTTGCAGCTTCTCCAGGTTGGCACCTCACTTTTAGATACGCCTGGTATTGCTCTCTCATATGTTTCAATGAGATCACACCTCATTCTTCTAAACTCCAGAGAGTATAGGCCCAATCTACTCCATCACTCCTCATAGGACAACCTTCGTTGCACTGCCTCTAAGGCATATATGTCCTTCCTCAGATAAGGAGACCAAAACTTGCACAGTACTCCAGGTGTGGTCTCACCAAAGCCCTGTACAATTGTAGTAAAGCTTCCTTACTCTTGTACTCCAACCCCCTTGCAATAAAGGCCAACATGCCATTTGCCTCCCGAATTGCTTGCTGTACCTGTATGCTAACTTTGTGTTTCCTGAACGAGAGTACCGAAATCTCTCTGAACATTAACATTTAATAGTTTCTCACCATTTAAAAAATATTCTGTTTTCTATTCTTCCTACCAAAGTGAATAACCTCACATTTCCCCACATTATACTCTATCTGTCACCTTATTGCCCACACAATTAACCTGTCTATATCCCTTTGCAGGCTCTTTGTGTCCTCCTCTCTGCTTACTTTCCCACCTAGCTTTGTATTATCAGCAAACCTGGATACATTGCACTCGGTCCCTTCATCTAAGTCATCTAGATATATAAAAGACCTCTTCTGTCTGTCTGTCTGTTCTCTATACGTTCGAAAGTTATAGAGCGTACCTACACGCGCGTCACATCAAAAGAAAGCTTACGATTACGGACCAGTCATAGGTGTATTTACTTTTCCGTCAGACAAAAATCGTGCCCATGGTATCCAAAAAACGTTCAAAATTCCGCTCATTTGCTCATTAGCATTGAGTGACGTGAAGGTTGACCAATCGTACGGTCGAGCGACCTGACAGTTGACCGACGGTTGACCAATCACTGCGTCACGGGGGCGGGTTCATTGCGCGTGCGGGCGGGCCATCCTACAGCTGAGTGTTGAGTGACTTGACGATTAACCAATCCTACAGTTCAGTGACCTGACGGTTGACCAATCGGTGCGTGTGCGGGCAGGCCTTATCATTCTCAACCGAGGTGAGTGGCCGCCATCTTCATTCTTCTCGAATTTTTTCCCACACTTTGTGTGTTAGGGAACTAAGGAAAATAACAATTTATTTGAGTTTTAAATTGTATTTAGCAACAGTAGGAAATGAAGTGATCCCCTGCCCTTCGCCCGGAGGCTCGCCTACTTAGACGGCCATTTCGAGCGGCTGTGCCGGCGCCGGGCGCGGCCTAGCAGCCCGGGAAGCCTGGGCCTTGAGTTGCGGGCTGTGCCGGGAGCCGCCGTGCACAAAACTTCCCCGCGGCGTCAACAGCCCCGCCCGAGAGCCTGACCCAAAGCCACCAGGTCACCGGCCGCGGCGGGCCGTGCTGGGAGCCGCCGCGCACAAAACTTCCCCGCGGCGTCAACAGCCTCGCCCCAGAGCCCGACCCAAAGCCATCAGGTGAGCGGCCGCGGCGGCCCAGTCTCTCTCTCTCTCTCTCTCACACTCCAAATCTCTCGCTCTCACACTCCGAATCTCGCTCTCTCACTCCCAATCTCTCTCTCTCACACTCCCAATCTCTCTCTCTCTCACACTCCCAATCTCTCCCTCTCTCTCTCTCACACTCCCAATCTCTCTTTCACACTCCCAATCTCTCTTTCACACTCCCAATCTCTCTTTCACACTCCCAATCTCTCTTTCACACTCCCAATCTCTCTTTCACACTCCCAATCTCTCTTTCACACTCCCAATCTCTCTTTCACACTCCCAATCTCTCTTTCACACTCCCAATCTCTTTCACACTCCCAATCTCTCTCTTTCACACTCCCAATCTCTCTCTTTCACACTCCCAATCTCTCTCTTTCACACTCCCAATCTCTCTCTTTCACACTCCCAATCTCTCTCTTTCACACTCCCAATCTCTCTCTTTCACACTCCCAATCTCTCTCTTTCACACTCCCAATCTCTCTCTTTCACACTCCCAATCTCTCTCTCTCACACTCCCAATCTCTCTCTCTCACACTCCCAATCTCTCTCTCTCTCACACTCCCAGTCTCTCTCTCTCTCTCACACTCCCAGTCTCTCTCTCTCACACTCCCAGTCTCTCTCTCTCACACTCCCAGTCTCTCTCTCTCACACTCCCAGTCTCTCTCTCTCACACTCCCAGTCTCTCTCTCTCACACTCCCAGTCTCTCTCTCTCACACTCCCAGTCTCTCTCTCTCACACTCCCAGTCTCTCTCTCTCACACTCCCAGTCTCTCTCTCTCACACTCCCAGTCTCTCTCTCTCACACTCCCAGTCTCTCTCTCTCACACTCCCAGTCTCTCTCTCTCACACTCCCAGTCTCTCTCTCTCACACTCCCAGTCTCTCTCTCTCACACTCCCAGTCTCTCTCTCTCACACTCCCAGTCTCTCTCTCTCACACTCCCAGTCTCTCTCTCTCACACTCCCAGTCTCTCTCTCTCACACTCCCAGTCTCTCTCTCTCACACTCCCAGTCTCTCTCTCTCACACTCCCAGTCTCTCTCTCTCACACTCCCAGTCTCTCTCTCTCACACTCCCAGTCTCTCTCTCTCACACTCCCAGTCTCTCTCTCTCACACTCCCAGTCTCTCTCTCTCACACTCCCAGTCTCTCTCTCTCACACTCCCAGTCTCTCTCTCTCACACTCCCAGTCTCTCTCTCTCACACTCCCAGTCTCTCTCTCTCACACTCCCAGTCTCTCTCTCTCACACTCCCAGTCTCTCTCTCTCACACTCCCAGTCTCTCTCTCTCACACTCCCAGTCTCTCTCTCTCACACTCCCAGTCTCTCTCTCTCACACTCCCAGTCTCTCTCTCTCACACTCCCAGTCTCTCTCTCTCACACTCCCAGTCTCTCTCTCTCACACTCCCAGTCTCTCTCTCTCACACTCCCAGTCTCTCTCTCTCACACTCCCAGTCTCTCTCTCTCACACTCCCAGTCTCTCTCTCTCACACTCCCAGTCTCTCTCTCTCACACTCCCAGTCTCTCTCTCTCACACTCCAGTCTCTCTCTCTCACACTCCCAGTCTCTCTCTCTCTCACACTCCCAGTCTCTCTCTCTCACACTCCCAGTCTCTCTCTCTCACACTCCCAGTCTCTCTCTCTCACACTCCCAGTCTCTCTCTCTCACACTCCCAGTCTCTCTCTCTCACACTCCCAGTCTCTCTCTCTCACACTCCCAGTCTCTCTCTCTCACACTCCCAGTCTCTCTCTCTCACACTCCCAGTCTCTCTCACACTCCCAGTCTCTCTCCACTCCCAGTCTCTCTCTCTCACACTCCCAGTCTCTCTCTCTCACACTCCCAGTCTCTCTCTCTCACACTCCCAGTCTCTCTCTCTCACACTCCCAGTCTCTCTCTCTCACACTCCCAGTCTCTCTCTCTCACACTCCCAGTCTCTCTCTCTCACACTCCCAGTCTCTCTCTCTCACACTCCCAGTCTCTCTCTCTCACACTCCAGTCTCTCTCTCACACTCCAGTCTCTCTCTCACACTCCCAGTCTCTCTCTCTCACACTCCAGTCTCTCTCTCTCACACTCCCAGTCTCTCTCTCTCACACTCCCAGTCTCTCTCTCTCACACTCCAGTCTCTCTCTCTCACACTCCCAGTCTCTCTCTCTCACACTCCCAGTCTCTCTCTCTCACACTCCCAGTCTCTCTCTCTCACACTCCCAGTCTCTCTCTCTCACACTCCCAGTCTCTCTCTCTCACACTCCCAGTCTCTCTCTCTCACACTCCCAGTCTCTCTCTCTCACACTCCCAGTCTCTCTCTCTCACACTCCCAGTCTCTCTCTCTCACACTCCCAGTCCTCTCTCTCTCACACTCCCAGTCTCTCTCTCTCACACTCCCAGTCTCTCTCTCTCACACTCCCAGTCTCTCTCTCTCACACTCCCAGTCTCTCTCTCTCACACTCCCAGTCTCTCTCTCTCACACTCCCAGTCTCTCTCTCTCACACTCCCAGTCTCTCTCTCTCACACTCCCAGTCTCTCTCTCTCACACTCCCAGTCTCTCTCTCTCACACTCCCAGTCTCTCTCTCTCACACTCCCAGTCTCTCTCTCTCACACTCCCAGTCTCTCTCTCTCACACTCCCAGTCTCTCTCTCTCACACTCCCAGTCTCTCTCTCTCACACTCCCAGTCTCTCTCTCTCACACTCCCAGTCTCTCTCTCTCACACTCCCAGTCTCTCTCTCATCCACTCCCAGTCTCTCTCTCTCACACTCCCAGTCTCTCTCTCTCACACTCCCAGTCTCTCTCTCTCACACTCCCAGTCTCTCTCTCTCACACTCCCAGTCTCTCTCTCTCACACTCCCAGTCTCTCTCTCTCACACTCCCAGTCTCTCTCTCTCACACTCCCAGTCTCTCTCTCTCACACTCCCAGTCTCTCTCTCTCACACTCCCAGTCTCTCTCTCTCACACTCCCAGTCTCTCTCTCTCACACTCCCAGTCTCTCTCTCACACTCCAGTCTCTCTCCTCTCTCACTCCCAGTCTCTCTCTCTCTCTCTCTCACACTCCCAATCTCTCTCTCTCTCTCACACTCCCAATCTCTCTCTCTCTCACACTCCCAATCTCTCTCTCTCTCACACTCCCAATCTCTCTCTCACACTCCCAATCTCTCTCTCACACTCCCATCTCTCTCTCTCACACTCCCAATCTCTCTCTCACACTCCCAATCTCTCTCTCACACTCCCAATCTCTCTCTCACACTCCAGTCTCTCTCTCACACTCCCAATCTCTCTCTCACACTCCCAATCTCTCTCTCACACTCCAATCTCTCTCT